>NC_066582.1:95005443-95305443 GCF_024323335.1 Lathyrus oleraceus
ATATAATTTTTCAACAAAAAAACAAAACTCGTCCTGTCTTATGTCCATAACCAGCAAGCTGACCTCCCGACACCCATATTGAATCAGTGGTAGCTACCGAAGGACAATTGAGCGGTTAAAACAAAATCAAGTTGGGTTGAGAGAGGTTATAGACGCCATGAAAGACAAGGTGGACCAGATGTTGGAAGCCCTACTATCTATGTCAAAAAACAATCTTCAACATGCTATTACGGAGAATGTCGGCCCTGCATCAGGCTTTACCATGGTGACTAACCCAATGTACGGTCTTCCCCCTAACTATCCTCCTTCACAAGTGGGATGTTTACTTTCTAAGGAAACCCTAATGTGATGAACAACCCCTTACCCGAATGAGTGTGGGGACTTTAGGAAGCTTATCGAGCATGAGAATTGATCCTTAACACTGATCATTTAGGTATTCCATCATTTTCATTTGTAATTTCCTTGCATGTTGAACACTTATTTGCTTTTAAACATTGTTATTTTTAATGGTAATATTAATGAAATGAGTATGCATCTTTTGAATTAATTCTTTCGTATTCACTAATTTTCATTTAATCGCATAAAAACAAAAAAAATCATATTTCTCCCTTTAACTTATCCTTATCAAACTCTTGTTTAAGCAAAGATTGGAGGGAGAATGATGAAAAATAAAATACCTGAAAATGCTACGGTATGCTTTCGATTAAAACTTTGCTGATGATGTAAGGCATTGTTTAAAATCCCCAAACACCTAAGAGATAAGGAGTTAGTCCCTAGTCAACCACTTTGAACCTAGAAATTGATGTTTATTTGGAACTAAAGATCCTTACGCTTAACTATGGGCATGGTATATTTGTTCAGTTAGTTTAACTAAGCATTCAAAATGAAAGAGAAAACATCTCGTATGGGGATCAACCACATGCTCTCTTTTGCATACATCTTGAAGTGTCGAAGAAGTCGTGAAAAGACAAAAGTTTACATCGGTTGTTCCTCAATAACCAATAACATGGAAGTCACAATCTTTCAAAAAAAAAGAAAGAAAAAGCCTGCTAAGTCGAACACCAGAAAAGGAGAATTAGAAAAAAGTTAGGACATCCCGGTGGACTAAGAGCTTCAAAGAAGCGGTCCAGGCAAAAATTATGGATAAAAAGAAAAAAAATCAACAGTTAACGAGAAAGTCACAATCTTTCAACAAAAGAAAAAAACAAGAGAAAAGAAAGAAATCCCGCTAAGTCGAACACCAGAAAAGGCGATTTAGGAAAAAGTCAGGGCATCTTGATGGACTAAAAGCTTCAAAGAAGCGGTCCAGACAAAACTTAGGGATAAAAAGAAAAAAAATCAATCAAAAGAGGTGTTCAAATCCTCAATAAAAATAAAGAAAAACAAGATTAGGTGATCACCATATCAAGAGTCGAAGGGTCACCAACATTCTTGATAAAAACAAAATAAGGTGACTGCCATTTCAAGAAAATCTCATTAGATCTTGAGTCTTCATATTTATCCTTACACCTTCAATCTCTCTTGGAAATTGAATGTGTGTGTCGAATTAACTGAACGTATGACTGGAGATCATCAAGAAGAAGGGGTGGGTTAAAATAAAAATATTTAGCCTTATATATTTTTGTTCTAAAACTGTGAACCAAGTCACGTTACAAACCTCAAAAGATCGAATTGAAGTAGTGTTTATTTCAAAAGCATACTACAACAAAAGTTGCGTTAAATTGACTCCTAGAGATTCGCTAACCATTTGGGTTGCTTACGTATGTGGGTATTTATCTCATTTATTATTTTATTTTTCAAAAGTGTAAGAAGAGTGACAGGACTCTGGGTTTTTTGTTATTGTGCTCGCTAAGGATTGTGGCCATTGTGCCTATGTATCACTCATTAGGTGATGAGGAATCAGAGCTCTATAGTTCGGAGTAGGAAATGTTTGTGTGTTAGTAGATTTTACCTTTGAGAAAAGGGTTTTCGGAGTGGTGCCCTAAGGCACACAAATAAGGTTTGATGGATCGTGTTGATTTTACCTTGAACAAGGGTTTATGAAAAAGAATGTTTGTGATTAGATTACACTAAAGTCTATGGGCGGAGGTGAAAAATTCAGACAACAAGGCAAGCGTCTTGCGTCCAAAATAATCAGAGTAAGGGTATGAATGTTCCATTCTTAGTCATTCTCCACCACTTAAGGCCCGTGGCATACAATATTAATCGTAGTTTTATTGTGTTTTTGAGTTTGATTGTGAAAATGCCGCTTGACGTTGAATCAAAGGTTTGTTTATTTGATTATGAAATTGGCTAGTGCAATGCAACATGTATGCAAAGTAACCAACAAGAAAGTAAAGGGTCTCATTGTAAGGTAGCCCAAGAGAAAGCCTTGTGTGTGCAAAAGTGACTTAAGCTAAATAAAGGATAATGGTCTTACAAACATGTCCCCCTACGGTGGTGCCATGATGCCATTATTACAACCGGTATGTAAGTTACAGATGAAATCCAAAGTTGAAACCAAGTATCACAAAGATAAGGAAAATGCCTCCAAGAAAAGGTCCTAGGATGAGATCCTCTAAGTATCATTAACATTTCCTTGTGCTTCCGGTTTTGGTACGACGACACCTTCACGATTGGTCATTGTAATTTGATTAGAACCATTGGTGATGAGTCCCAAACACCCTTATCAACTGAGTTGATATGTATACGCATACAAGCTTTCCAATAGCCACAATTTTCACCGGTAAAGACAGGCGCTCTATTGTATGCCCCTTTAGGTCCGATAGTCATTTTCTAATAAGCGAATATTGAAGTATGAAATTAATTGGAGCTCGTGATACCACTTGTTAGACGAAGGCGGTTTATCTAGAAGGGGTGAATAAATCCCAAGTTAAAAAAACTTTACAAAAATTATTTTGAAAAATTTAACGGCTAGCGGAAGTGACCTGGATCGAATCGTCTAAACTGAACCACATATATAGAATCAAGTTATGATAATGAGAAAAATTGATCAAAATACTTTTAACAACAATAACTTGAATGTTACACTAAGTAAAGTCTATTTCCCATGACAAAATACACAAAAACGAAATTGAGACAAATTATAGAATACCTTATGTGCAATTAATTTCGTTTAGAATTTTGTATGGTTTTGTTGATTTTCAAATTCAACAATCATCTAATAGATTGTAATCAACTCAACAAAACCTCTTTCAAAAGGTTATCAAAAAGTTTCACCAAACATATTGATCGCACAATCGACGAATTCAACAATTTGTAAATGAATATATATATATATATATATATATATATATATATATATATATATATATATATATATATATATATATATATATATATATATATATATATATATATATATATATATATATATGAGAGAGAGAGAGAGTACAAGGTTTTTTTTAGGTAGTTCCCTAATTGGCCTCGCTATGGGTACATCTGCCCTCAATTCGAACTTGAATTGAGATAATGAAAATTAACCTTAATTTGCAAAAGTAGGTTTACAAGAGAAATGTAGCAATACAACCCCAAAAACGTTATATTTGATGTTGATTCTAACACTTTCTCTTTCCTTGATATGAGCTTTATCAAGTAACCCAACAAGACCAATTTGATCCACCGTCTCACGCTACTCCTTTGCAAGAAACCCCCATTCTTCAAAGTTTCCACTCAATCGAATCCAAATTATGAATTATTGTCACCCAAGATTTACCAATATGATCCACCGTCTCACGCTACTCCTTTGCAAGAAACCCCAGTTCTTCAAAGTTTTCACTCGATCGAATCCAACTTGTGTAATTTTGTCCAAAACCTTAAAATTCCCAATTGATCTTGAAGGAAAACCCCAACTTGGTTTTCTTATTTGAAACCCCAAAAGATCCTCAATCCAATTTACAATTCAACAATCTAAATTGGACGTTATCAAGACTGATTCTAGATGTCATTCAAACAAAAAATGATTATGTGTAATTTTTGTGTGTGTATGCATAAAATATAGGTTGAAGATGAAAATAACTCTTTGTATATTCATGGTTTCATATATGGTTTTCCACAACCCCCTTTGAAAGATACATGTATGAAGTATATATATCTGTGGAAGTTGGAGGCAAAAAGGAAAGTAAATGGTTTAGAAGAAATGTAAAATTTTCAAGATTTTTGATGCATGTGACGACCTATGTAAGTCATGTGTCGACACATTCGATGCATGTGCCGACTCATACAGACGACGCATCAAACAGAAGTTATAGACTTTAAAAATGACCTACATGTGTCGACTCATAACTCGTATGTGTCGACTCATAGAAGAATTTTTATTTTATGTGTCGACCTGAAATACTTTATGTTTCGACTCATCAAACAGAAGCTACATCCTAATGATCCACATGTGTCGACTCATAGCATGTTTGTGTCGACACATAAACTTGTTTTTCCACATAAAAACCTGTTTTTAATGCATGAAACCTTTTCTAAATCATTTCCAACATTTATATTTTCTAATGCTAAGATGCACCATAAGACTCGGAGAATACTGTCAAATATACATAAACGCTAAAGTATCATAGTTCTGACATCATACGAAATACATTTAATAGGAAAATGCACTCACATTTATTAGGGACTGTGGCTCAACCATGGGTTCCTCAAATCATGACTCGAGTCCAAAAACACATATGCTTGTAAACCCTAATATGACCTCCCTATCACAAGGATAAACACTGTACCACATCGTTCACACTCCAATCCATTACATGATAAAATGCTACCAATTGCTATTTATGTCGATAAGCCATATTGGATGCCTAACCGGGTCGGAGCAGACACCTTCACATAAACCATAATCATTCAATAATAACCCTTAAACACCAAGAGTCTTGATAATAGGACAATCGACATAACTCTTTACACTAATATGATCTTGTTCATAATACACTTCTAGCAAAATCAATCCCATCTGATTTAGCAAAAGAATTTTTTTATATTTTTGTTATTTTATTATTTAAACGTATATTAAAATAGTATTTTTTAATCATTTCACATTATTTTTTCATTATTTGATGTACTTATTATAATAATATAAAAAATATTTAGTCTTTTAAAAAAGTTGATAAATTATAGTTTTACAAAAAATGATATGTTTATTAATTTTTTTTAAATGCCAACTTAATTGAACCCATATTTTTTGACTTAATTGTAATTTTGGTCTTCATATTTTCATTTTTTTTACTTATGATCCCTTTATTTTAAAATTCGGAATTTCCCCATATTTTCAATTTCTTTTTATTTTTAGTCCTTCTATTTTAAAATTTAGAATTTTGGTCCTCTTATTTTCATTTTTTTATACTTTTGATCCTCCTAAAAATTAATTCCAAATTAAAAAGGGGATTCAAATCTAAAATAAAATTTAAAATATATGGATAAAAAATAAAAAAATAAAAATAGAGGACCAAAATTCTGAATTTTATAATAGAGAGACTAAAATTCTAAATTTTAAAATAGAGGGATAAAAATAAAAACAAATAAAAATAAAGGGATCAAAATTTTAAATTTAAAATAAGGAATAAAAAAAGAATGAAAATAAAAAACTAAAATTAGAAATAAACCTTTTTCTTTAAAGTTAATTGAACCAAATTAAATCAACTCAATCTTTATCGATTTCATTTACATCATAAAAAATTCAAATATTAAATTAAATTAACCAGTTTTTTAATGACTCGAATATTATTTCCTTTAAAAAACTTTACTAGATAGACCTTTTGCACACTTAATTATAATGTTTGCAGAAAAAATGTTGATAAAGCTACCAAGGATTACGTCATAAACTTTGTCCGTAGATATATATTGATAAAACTACGCAAGGATTAAATATAATAATGTTAGGAGAAAAACTATTGTCGGTTTCACCTGTTGGATAGATGGTTTGAATCCTTGATTTTCTTTCTACCTTCAACTCTTGGGATCGAAACTGGCATATAAGATAGCACTTGAAAGCATTATAACAACACAACAATTGAGGTATTTTGAAATCTGTTTCAAAATACCTCTCTTTTATATTTTGAAAAAAAACATCTCTTTTAATTTGCCAATATCAACCAATATATATATATATCAAACATCTCTTTTAAATTTCACTGATGTATCAAATTTAATAATATGACACTTTCAATAACTCTTTATCGCATATTCGTATAATAAAATTCAATCGGAAATTTAATAATATGACACTTTCAATAACTCTTTACCGCATATTTGTATAATAAAATTCAATCGGAAATCATTTGACATGTTACGAAATACATAAAAATTAACGTTTTACAAAATTTTATGAAAACATTTTTATCAAATGATATTTGATTGATGAATTTTTTTTTATAAACGTGATCTATATGATAATAATTTTCAATCCAACGATAAATTTTGTTATACGAACAATATAGTGAAGAGTTATCGGATATATAATGTTACTAAAGAGAGTATAAAAGATGATTCACACATAAAAAAGATATTTTGATTCACTTCATAACTTGAAGCTAGTTCAATTCAAGTTTTTCAATATAATTAATATTAATTACAATATTCATAGGTGAGAGGCTACATAGACTCTTTTGTAAAAAAAATATTTACACGTTTGGACTATCAAGATACAAGGTGTTAAGGAGTTCGAGGAATGTACGAAGTGTCGATGGACTATACATTTAGGATCTAAGAGACATTGTCATCACATATCCACCCCAAAATCTTAAGGCAAGGTATGAGTCATTTCTCTTATAAATTCAATATTTATTCCATTTCTAATCGATATTGGACTTAACCACTCACACTTGAATTCAACAATCTATCCCACGAGTGTGAATCACAATATATATATATATATATATATATATATATATATATATATATATATATATATATATATATATATATATATATATATATATATATATATAAACATCTCTTTTAAATGACAGTGAGGTATCAAACTTAATAATATGACACTTTCAATAACTCTTTACCATATATTCTTATAACAAAATTCAATCGGAAATCATTTGACATGTTAACGAAATACATAAAAATTAACGTTTTATAAAATTTTATGGAAACCGTTAATTTTTATCAAATGATATTTGATTGATGAATTTTTTTTATAGACGTGATCTATATGATAATAATTTTCAATCCAACGATGAATTTTGTTATACGAACAATAGGATGAAGAGTTATCGAATATATAATGTTACTAAAGAGAATATAAAAGATGATTCACACATAAAAAAATATATTTTGATTCACTTCATAACTTCAAACTAGTTCAATTCCTTCATGTTTCAAAGTTTTTCAGTATAATTAATATTGATTAGAATATTCATAGGCGAGAGGGTACATAGACTCTTTTGTAAAAAATTATTTGCATGTTTGGATTATCAAGATACAAGATGTTAGAGAGTTCGAGGAACGTACAAAGTGTCAATGAACTATATATTTAGGATCTAAGAGACATTGACATCATATATCAATCCAAAATCTTAAGACAATGGAAGTATGCGTCATTTCTCTTATAAATTCAACATTTATTCCATTTGTAATCGATATTGGACTTAACCACTCACACTTGAATTCAATAATTTATCCCACGAGTGTGAATCACCACTACTAGTATAGATCCATACTAGGATCACACTTCTCCCACTAAGTCTAATCATGACCTTAATACCACTTATCGGAGAGTTCGGGAGCACCAAAAGTGTCAGTGGCCTAGAGGTTCAGGATCCAATAGATTTTGACACCACATATTTGCTTAAAGATGGTGTATTTGCACTATTCCTTTCTTCTCTTCGAGAGTGGTGTGCAGGCGAGCGACGAGGACGACGAACCTCAAGTGAAGTATGAATGACATTTCTCCCTCCAGAATTAGGTGGGGAAGTCAAATGTACTATATTGCAAAATGAAAACAAAGAAAAGGAAAATTAATTAATTACTTTAATTTCAAAAAAAATTCAAATATCATTAAAAATTCTATAATTTCCAAAAAGAATTCAACTTTTTGAAATTGTGAAAAATTCTGAAATTTCAAATATAAAATTATAAAAATAATTCAAAAATTTCAAAATTAAAAAAAAAACATATAAAAATACTAGAATTTCTGAAATTAAAATCTAATTTTTTTTTTGAAAATTTTGAATTCCAAAAAAAAACTCTTTTTTCAAAATTTTCCTCAAAGACTTAAAATTTTCGGTATGACTCTTAGATAATTTTCTATGGATTTTAAAAATAATTAAAATTTTACAAGATTAATATAGTCATCACAACGGGTTACCAGATTAAATAAAATAATAAAAAAAAGTTAAAATCGATTGGAGGTAAATAATCGAAGAGCAAGTTAAAGAAGTGAAGTTGAAAGTTTGAAGCAAAAGAGTTGAAGTGAAGTAAGGTCGATTCCATAGCAGAAAAAATGACGCTGGACGATGATAGCTCCATATACGTTGGAGGTCTTCCCTACGACGCCACTGAAGATACCATTCGCACCGTCTTCAATTTGTATGGCGCCATCCTTGATGTCAAGGTATTAACCAAAACCTTCATAATTCTTTCAATTTTAGGGTTTTAATCAACGCCATTTTAATTCTTTATTTTTCTTTCCTTAACAATCAATTGAAGTTATTGGGTTTTCAATTTTATCGCTAAGTTTTTATTTTTCATTTTAATTTCAGATTATCAATGACCAACGTACTGTAGGCAAATGCTATTGTTTTGTTACTTTCACAAACCCTAGGTCAGCAATTGATGCCATCAACGACATGAATGGAAGAGTATGTAATTTATGTTCTTGTCATGTTTTCATAGTATGTAGTTTATTTATGTTATACTCCATTTGTTAATCACTGTTGTGGTTAAGCCTTAAGAGTGTTAGGTCTTTGACACTGTTGTTATGAATCAGAGTATTAGTGGGCGTGTGGTCAAAGTTAATGGGGTGAAGTCTCGGGGTGGCGGCGGTGGTGGCGGCGGCGGCGGCAGTGGCGGTAGATCAAATTTTGGGAGAGAAAGAGAACGTTATTATCATCATAATGATGAAAGGAATGGAGATTGGGATCATGGCAGAGATAGAGAGATTCGAGATCAAGATTATGGTCGTGGCAGTGGCAGAGATCATATTCGAGAGCAAAATTATGATCATGGTATTGAGAAAGATGGATACAGGAGTAGAGGCAGTGACTGGAATCGACATGGTGATAGGTCTCGAGACCGTGAAAGGTCTCGGGATCGTGATAGATCACGAGATCATGACAGGGTTAGGGATAGGAGAGTCGAACATGTGCAAGATTATGGTGATCAAGCTAGAGAAAGCATGTTAGATGATGATTGGAATCGTGATGATGATAGGGCTGAAAATCAACAAGAAAACAACAGGGTACATGGTGGAGATGTGGATAGGGACCATAACTTGGACGTGGGCGCCGACAGAAAAATGGACAGGGTTAGTGACCATGATAAAAGTTTTGATGAACCTAAAAGAGAACCGTCAAGGAGAAACATAGAGTAAGATCTACTCGTTCCATTTTTCCTGACATTGGTTGATTTACAATTTTGTCTCTTTGGCTGACTTACGCCGCACACATATTTGTTTTGTCGGTTTTTTCCTGCAGTTTGAATGTGACAAATGAAAATAGTCCATCAGATTCTACCGATGACCACAATGAGGAGGTAATGCATTGTGATCATTTATGAGTTTTTTAATGTGAGCATTTGTTTTAAGATAATATATTGTCATAAAATAAATTAAGACTGATTGTGAAACATTTTATTGTGTTTGTACTTGCTTATGTGATCTTCAGGCAGAAGATGAGTTAGAGCAGTCAATGCAAGAACTTGATAAACTAAAAAAGGAGGTTTGTGTTCTTTTCAGAACTAATTTAATGAGCTATAGAAATTCCTCAGAAAACTCGAAATCATGATGCCTGCTCTAATAATTTCATTTTCTCCACCTGCATGTATGTGTATACTAAGGCTTTTAGGACATCTCATACAATAATTGCCATCCAATTTCAACAAACCCTCTAGTCTCTTTATGTTGTTTTTCTCCTCTTTTATGTGTCGGTGGTGCTAAAACATGAAGTTTTGTCAGGTTTCTAAACTGGAAGAGAGAGTGGAAGAAAGAAGACTTAATGTTACAGAGTTACAAAAACACTCTAAGGTACTTTCTCACTTATATCCAAGCATCAAATTTTGAGCTTGATTACTAAACTTCTAATATTCTTCCTTTGAATACAATCTGCAGAAACTGGAGGATGCGGTGATTACTGCAAAGAAACAATCTTTATATCGCCAAATGCAATTAACCAAGGTAATATCTAGTTATCATAATCATTCATTAGACGATTGGAATCCCCATTCTAAGTTTTAACAACCATTCTTTGTTTATTGCTAACATTGGGCTTTGGCAAATGATTTTCAGCTGCATGAATGTTTTCTGAAAGTGCAGGATTCGACAGAAAGACTTAAAACCAGTGAAAAAGAATTCCAGGTTTGTGTCTTAAGATTCTTTTTATGCAGCTTAACTTTGTTTATCCTCATTGTTGTGTCCCAGATGGATTTTGATTAACTTGTGCTTGTAACATATGCTGAGTAAATTTTAATGGGGTTTGCAGGCTCTAGTTGATTCAGTAATGTTTGAGAGTGATGGTGATGGGAGTCTTGGACAGCTTACAAATGGAAGTCTTGATGGTAAATAGTTGTTACCAAAAATATCAAAAAGTATGAAACAATTTTTGTAGCATGTGTTGTCTCTTTATTTGCTAAGCGGTTTCACAATGTCCACTGGCTCCCCATGTATGATTAGAAATATCATTGGTTACTCTTGCAATTCATGCTAAATCTGTGCGAAGAAATTTTGTACCAGCAGGTTGGAATTAGTTATTTCTATTGTAGTCAAACTCCATTTTATTGTTAAACTTCGTTTAAATTTAGAAGATCCAAGAACACTGCTTCTCACCATGAAATCATGTATGTTTGGCTCCACTATGGTTGGTTTTCATTTTGGAAGAGTCAAAGTGTAAAAATTGATTTTGACATGATTGGTTTTTCAAAAGTAGAATTAATTTTGCTTTTAAATTGATTTTTAATTAAAGATAGGATCTGTAATTTTTTTTTAGTTTTAACGTGATTTTTATATTAAATTTTTTTTTCAATTAACTTTTACATAAATGTCTATTCAACTAAAATCAATTCATTTAAATCTCGCCACCTTTAAACAAATTATACGCATAATTGTTGAAGATGTGTATAATTAATTAATATATTTTATTTTTGATTAAAATTGATTTTTAAAAAAAAATAATTATAACATAATCTATAATAAATATAAATGTGATTTTAATATATTTTAATGTTCAATTCATTTTTACCTAAATATATTTAAATATAGACTACTTTTTAAGTAAATAATTTTATAAAATTAGTTTATTCAAAATTATGTCTAGAAGATAAGAACGTAATTTTATTAAGTTCTGTACCATTTTTAATAAAAAATATGAGAATTAAATTTTATATTTATATTTTCGGATAGTTATTTCCGAAATTGTTTATCAGATATAGATATACACCGCTGTTAAATTATATTACTTCTTCCATTTTTTTATTATAAGTACCGTTAGATTTACATTAAAGGCTTAATGGGTTGGTATAGTAAATATTACTTCCTCCGTTTTTTATTATAAGTCGTTTTTGACTTTTCATACGTATTAAAAAATATAATAATTATGATATAAAAAAGAGAAATTATAAAGAGTTTTACAAAATTGTGTTTCATTAATTATATTGGAAAGACAAATTGATATAATTGAAAGGTGAGAGTAATAAATATTTAAGGGTATAATAGAAAAAATAACATTAATGATTCATTGATATTACAAAACGACTTATATTGTGGTACAAAATATTTTTCCAAAGTGACTTGTAATAAAAAAGAGTAGATTTTAACTTAATATTACCAAATAGAGCTTTAATCAAACAAATTTTTGCATTTCTCAATTATAGGTAAAAAAATCATTTTTTTCTTTGAGCTATAAGTATAGTTTAATCATCTAGATTTAAAAAAAAAATCATAATATTTGCTGGCATGTTTAGAATATTATAAATATTTCTCCTATAAAAGTTTGATAATATTTTTTAAAAAAATTTAAATATAAATTTTTATGCGCCAAAGACTCAATAAACATAAATAGGTTGAATTATGAACTCATCTTTTAGAAATTATAACTATATAAATTAGAGGTATAATATAATTTTTGTAAAAAATTAATTATTATGTATTGTCATTATAAAAAGTTCTACGCGTCAACCAATATGAAGTTAAAATTTATAGAGAGGACAAACTACCTACATGTGAGTTCACATATATGGAGAGGTTAAGAGAAAAAAATAAGGGGTAGCAAAGTGTTGAAGATGATGAGAATGATGGTTAATGTAGTGAATTAAGTGATGAAACTATCAATGATATACACTTTGAAGATAGTGAAGAAGAGAGAATGCATGATTTTGATGAAGAGTTTAGTTTTGGGTTGGATGAAGGTGATAATGGGAGAAAAGATGTTGATGATGCTGCCACCAATGAACCATCCAACCTTAGTTTTGCCACATAAGAGATGGAAAATGACATGTCATAGAATAAGATTACATGACTGATGAACTTGATAGTGGGGCAGATGAAAATACATGAGGACATGCCTATAATGATTAGGTTTAATGAAAAAGAAGTAATGCCAAAGGATTTCACATTCAAGGTTGGAATGGAGTTTCCCCCGCTGAAGCAATTCAAGAAGGTTATACTAGAACACAATGTTTTGAATGATATGGAGATTAGATTTTCAAAAATGATGTCATGAGGTGTAGGGTTGTACGTAAGCATAAGATGTATTGTAACTAAACTGTTTTATGCAACGAGGTTTTAAGAAGCACAAAGGTTAAGACTTTGTTTCACAAACCTAAATGTGGCAGACAATTCTTTAATATAAGTGCAAAGGTTGATTGGGTTTCTAAAATAATTGTAGACAAGTTGAAGAACAATAATAAGATGAAGTTAAATGAAGTAATGTTGTATGTAAGGTTGAGGTTTGCTACTAAGATTACTGGTTGTATGGATTTTAAAGCTAGGCATCTTGCTAGACAAATTATAGAAGGGGAGTCAAGTAAGCAATATAGTCTATCATGGTCATATGGAGCTGAAATGATAAGGGATTCACCAGAAAACACATTCAATTTAAACATTAGTAGACTTGGACCAACTTGCAACCAAGGGTTAGGAGACGTTACATGTGTTTTGATGGGACAAAAAAGGCATTGACACTAGCTTATAGACCCTTTATAGGTTTAGATGGATGTCACTTAAAGAACAAATATGGTAAAATATTGTTGATTGTTATTAGAAGGGATCCTAATAACCAGTATTTGCCTATTACTTTTGAGTTGTATAGAATGAAACAAATGACACTTGGAGTTGGTTTATTAAGCTACTATTTAAAGATATTGGTGATAGTAGATGATGCTTCATTTTTTATCAACAAAAGGTATGCCTAATAGTCCATGTTTATTATTTCATTTTTTATTTAGGTTTGCTGAAAATGTGTTATTCTTGCAGGGACTTGTGCAAGTTTTTGAAGAGGAATACGTTGGATATGAACACCGGTTTTTGAAGAGTCAACATATATAAGTCTACTAAGTCTACCGCATTCAAACAACTAGGAGTTATCAAGGAAACTACTTACAAGCCAAGTATCAATGATCATGTAAGTTATGTTATGGTAATTATTGTGTTATACTTAGTTTCTTTCAATTATCATTATTATGCTAAAACTATGCTATTAGGTCAAAAGAATGATATCAAAGAGGAAAAAGGTCAATCATGTTCTACCTCAAAAAGGAAAGAGTGATAGGTTTATGATGATCAAGAAACGGGACATGGTGGCACCTATAATGAATGTTGAAGATCCACTTGTGATTCTTGAAGAAGAAGAATCAATTGGTGGCAGTACTAAGAGAATGAAGAGTTTGAATGAAATTCAAAAGTGCATTGTCTTAATGATTCAGAAGAAAATGAAGTTATGTCATGAATTATCTTGAAAAAGTTTTTTGTCATGAATTATCTACTTTTACGTTTTATGTACTCTAAGTTCTGTCATGATCTATCAATGATTACTAGAAAGTGAGTGAGTGTGAGAGAGAGAGAGAGAGAGAGAGAGATTTCATTTCAGTCTAACTAACTTTTTTATTTATTTTTGGTTAGTTACAAATGATTACAGCTGTCTACTTTTATATTGCATATTTGATTGACCTGCAATAACAGGTTTTGAACAGTGCTCAGACTGACATGTGTCAGTATTGAGCCTATACTAGTTACATACTCTAATACCCCCTCACAAACTTAAGGAGAGGAATCAACCTTAAGTTTGTGCCTGAATTCTAGAAATCTAGTGGATGTGAGAGGCTTAGTAAGAGCATCAACCCATTGATCAATGCCGGGAATATGAGTGATGTGAAGTTGTTTGGCCAACACTTCCTCCCTGATAAAAGATAGATCAATCTCCATGTGCTCGGTTATTGAGTGAATAATATGGTCATGAGCTAGCATAAATTTATCACATAGGATTAGAGGGATCTTGGAAGAGATAAATAGTTCCTTGAGTAGAGTTTGTAACCATAACAGATCAACTGTTGCCTGAGTAAGACTTCTATATTCTACTTTAGAGCTAGACCTGGAAACAATAGGTTGTTTCTTGGACCACCAGGAAATAAGATTACTCTCAAAGTAGATATCAGCTCCTGAAGTACTCATTCTGTCATCTGGGTCAGTAGCCCAATCAACATCACAATAGACATGAAGTGAGGGAGGAACAACAGGAGACAAATGAGAAATCAATAAACCATGGCATATGGCGCCTTTGAGGTACTTAAGAATTCTCTTGACTACCATCCAATGAGTTTCCAAGGGATGAGACATAAACTGGCAGACCTTGTTGACATAGTGTGCAATGTCAAGCCTGGTAAGAGTTGCACACTGCAATGAACCTACCACCGACCTATATAGGGAGGGATTAAAAAATGGTGTAGACCTAATTTTGGTTAACTTGCAGGTAGATTTCATGGGTGTCTGGACAGGACATGCCTCAAGCATGTTAGTTTTCAACAATAAGTCCTTGTTGTAGTTGGACTGAGTGAGCAAAAGAGAATCTTGAGAAACCTTCTTTACTTCAATGCCCAAGAAATAATCAAGGTCACCAAGTTATTTAAGTGAAAATGTAGCATTCAACTTAGAAATAACAATTTGAAGGAGATAAAGAGAATCCCATGTGATGATGATATCATCCACATATATGATAATGTAGATGGTGCGTCCTTCAAGAAAGTAGGTGAATAAGGAGAGATCACACTTGATGGGTTTGAACTTGAGTTGGATAAGAGTGGTTTGAAACCTTTCAAACCATTGCATATGTGCTTGTTTTAGGCCATAGAGAGCCTTATTAAGTTTGCAAACCAATGAGAGATTGTCACTCTTAAAGCCTTTTGGTTGGTCCATATAAACTTCTTCATGAAGTAGGCCATTGAGGAAGGCATTGTTCACATATGACTTCTGAATTTTCCACTTGTGTGTGAGAGAAATAGTGAGAATGAGTCTGATTGTGATAGGTTTGACCACAGGTGAAAAAGTTCCAGTAAAGTCAAACCCATAACTTTGATGAAAGCCCTTAGCAACTAGCCTAGCCTTGTATATATTGACTAAGCCATATGGGTTCTCCTTAACCCTAAATACCCACTTGTAACCAATAACATATCTTTGAGTAGGTAAGGGAACAAATGCCCATGTATTATTTTTGATTATAGCATTGTATTCTTCTTGCATAGCTGTTTTCTAGTGCATATCAGCTAGAGAAGGTTTGACACTCTTGGGTTCAGTGGTCACCAAGAGAAGTCTTGGCTCAAGTCTAGGCTATGCAAAGCCATACTTGGCTCGAGTTTGCATCTGATGGTGGTTGGTAGGTTGAAGTACAAGAACTTCTTTGGGAGGAATAACAGGGATTACAAGGGAATTATCAAAGGCAATGGATGAAGTGGACTGGGATGTAGATGAGGAGTTTTCTAAGTTAGCAGTTTAAGATTGGCTAGTCGAGGCATGAGCAGATTGAACTATGTCAGAATCAGTGAGAGAATGAGAGGAACCAATGAAGTGTGAAATAAGTGAACTAGAACTAGAAGAACTAGAGGAACGCTGTGCATATTGGTCTTGTGACTGAAGTGATGAGTTGGAAGACATTGGAGAACAAGGTTTAGGGACAATAGAAGTGGAACTTCCTGAATAAGACTGATGTGATGTAGGGTTAGATAAGAGGGATGAGAAATAAGTAGGTACCATAGAAAGAGTTGGAAGGGACACACTTGTGGAAGGAGGAACAAAAGAGCTATACTTGAGAAATAATTCAGGATAGGGGAACCTAAGTTCATTGAAAAGGACATCTTTAGAGATGTATAGCCTTCCATTAGAGGCTAGACATCTATAGCCTTTGTGGGATGTAAAGTAACATAGAAACACACATTCTTGAGATCTAAAATCTAGTTTATGACTTTTATAATGCCCGAGGAGAGGGAAAAAAGCACAACCAAAGACCCCGAGGAAGTTGTAATCAGGCTGTGTATGAAACAAGATGTCATAAGGAATTTGAGATTGAATAGGGGAAGAAGGAAGCCTACTATGAGATAGACAGAAGTAGTGAATGCATAATACCGATAGTTGAGAGGAAGAGAGGCTTGACTGAGTAGGGTAAGTCCCATGTCAACTATATGCCTATGTTTTTTCTCCACCACACCATTTTGGTGATGTGTGTGTGGAAAAATCACTATATGTATGATGCCATGGTCTTTGAGGAATTGAGATAAAGGTTGAAATTCACCACCCCCAATCAGATTGGATGGCCTTAATGGGACATCCAGGTTGAAGTTCAACTAAACTCTTGAATTGTTGAAAGGTAGATAAAGCTTCAGCTTTGGTTTTAAGGAAATAAATCCAAGTAAACTTGGAATAGGAATCCACAAAAGACATGTAATATTTGAATCTTGAGGTGGAAGCATAAAGGGAAGGTCCCCATAAATCACTAAACAAAAGTTCAAGTGGTGTAGTATATGTAGTGTGTGAATCAGGAGAGTGTAATCTACGTGTTTTACCCATACAACAAGCTAAGAAGAAGGTATCACAATCTTTATTTAAATAACAAATATTACAGGCATGCATAACAAGTTTCAAGGCATGAGAATTAGGGTGACCTAACCTTAAATTTCATTTATTAGGTGTACTAGAATTGACAAAAAGAGCATTAACACTAGAATCAATTTGCTTATTCATTACTAGGCTAGATGAGACAGGAGACAACATGGATGAAACAGATAGAGTGGTGGAAGGGAATTCATATAAGCCATCCATGCCAACACTGCCTTCAAGTAAGGTAGCCTTAGAAATCTCTGATTGCACAAGACATTTGTCAGTAGTAAAGAGGAATTGGACATGGTTATCTCTATAAAACTGACTGGCACTAATCAAATTCTTTGTGATAGTGGGAATAAGCACGAAATTGTGAAGTGTGAGTGGTGTGTGGGGTTGAATTGGTGAAGAAAAGACACTTGAGCCAGAGGACTGAATGTCCAAACCTTGACCATTTCCCATGAAAATATGATAAGGACCTTCAAAGGGAGCTAGCTGTTGAATATTTTTGGCATAATTGGTGATATGAAAAGAGGCACCATAATCAGGAAACCACGAGGCTGAAGATGAGGGAACTGAATTTGCAACAAAGGCACTTGGTTCATGGGAGAAATTGGCAACACTTCTTGGCTGCATATGAGGTCTTGTCCAGACATTCTGAGGAAATTTTTTGTAGCCATAAGATGTGGCAAGCCATTGTTGTGAGTTATAAGAGTTACCAAGCGAAGTAGAAGATTGATAATTCCGATTGAATTTGTATGAGAAATTAAGTGCATAGTGTCCATGTTGGGAACAAACTTGGCACTAAATGTGAGCATTAGAGTTTCTACCTCTGCCTCTACCAAAACGGCCTCTACATGAGCCTCTTGAGCCACGAAATTGACCAAAGTCTTATTCAACAGGAGATGGAGAAATCTGAGCTGGAGTAGAATCAACACTAGTAGTTTGAGTGTCATTAACAGGAGTAGAACCAGCTTGAGCTTGAGCCAAGTTAAGAGATATGAGATTTGGAGTAGAGGACTTATTGAACTTGTTTAGGTGAAGTTCATGAGCAAGAAGTATAATATCTACATCATCCAAGTCCATCAATCCAAATTTACTCTAAATGACAGATACAACATGCATAAATTCAGATGAAAGACCTTCAAGAATAACATCTATATGATGTGTTACAGGTATATGATCACCAATGGAAGCAAGAGCATCCCCTATAGTACGCACATTGAGAAAAAATTCTTGAAGTGTAGAACTGTCAAGAGTTAGGGCACGAAGTTCCACACACAATTATCTTGCACACACTCGTGTCTAATTTTGAAAGTAGTTGAATAAGCAATCCCAAAGTTGATGAAAATGCGAGCATCCAAGAACATGAGAGAGGATCTCGTTAGACAACGTAGATTTCAACCATGAGAGAAACATTTGGTCTTTCTGAAGCCAACATGAGTACGTAGGATTGACGGAACCGGTGACACAAGCTTCATCATCCACTAATTGAGGTGGAATCTTTGTGCACACGACGAACTCCGTTAGTCTATGCACATTGATGTATCGATCAATTTGTTGACGCCATAGATGAAATTTATTTTCATCGAACTTTTTTGCAATCTTGAGCGAAAACTAGAGGCGAAGACCTTCCTCCAATTTTGATACAACGACCAGCGTTGAAACCAGTGAGTTTTGAGCGGAAGAAGTATGAGACTTCTTCGACGATGGTGTCACAACCATGTGTAACACCTCAAAATTTGCCCTCCTCTCTTGGGACTAGCTTAACATATTGCATTTCATTTGTAGGTCATTAGGCATT
Source organism: Lathyrus oleraceus (assembly GCF_024323335.1). Lineage (NCBI taxonomy): Eukaryota > Viridiplantae > Streptophyta > Magnoliopsida > Fabales > Fabaceae > Lathyrus > Lathyrus oleraceus. The sequence continues at coordinate 95,024,490 of NC_066582.1, forward strand.
GCATAATTGCATATCATGTGGCTACATTGAGCAATTCATCCTCCTAGGTCTTGATCAGAAGATGAAGAGGTTGAAATTCAAGCTAAGGGTTTCATTGGATTGATCATTAATCATCTGAGGATGTGTGGTACAAATTAGGGTTTCTTGATTCTCAAGGGGGTTGAGCTTCATATTGGTTGAAATGATACATCATCATCATCATGGTCTTGATATCATCCAGGAGATTGATCAGATACCTTGAGATTAGGGTTTTGACCACTGGTCAACCCTAATCAGTTGTATTGGGCCAATCAGGGCTTGGCAAGGAGATGGGGTCTATAATGGATATGGGGATCATTTCATGATTATATTGAGCTTATGGAAGTTAGGGTTTCATCATTGAGCCATTTCATCAGGAGATTGAAGCTCAACTTGGTCAGTGCATAGCCAGATTCATCTATCAGTCAGAAAAGTCAACTGTGGTCAACTGTGTCTGAATTGATGGATTTGGAGGTGGGAGAGGGTTAGAGACACTTCATTCATGTCTAAACAAGTTTCATTTGACATTTCAAACATCAAGAATGAAGAAAATAAAGTCAGATGAAAAGTTTCCAAAAATAGCAGGTGACCTGTAATTGGAAACTGCCAAAAATGGAAAGTTTTTCTCCTCAAAATTACGTAACCAAAAATGCTTCAAATGAAAATTTGTCCAACATGAAAGTTGTAGATCCTGCTCTCACCTTTCCAAAAAGCCCAAGAACATGAATTTCTCATGTGTGGTTGGCAAGTTATGATCAAATCATTTTCAGAAAATGTTGAAATTCAAAGTGGCATAACTTTTGAATGGAATGGCCAAATTGGGTGATCTTTCTTTGAGCAAACCACATTTGACATGAACTATCACATTGCATCATCACATTTCATTGAAAACTTTCACGTAAAAATGTCATTTTTCAAGTGTTCATTTTGAAAATTGGTGGGAAAAAAGGTCAATTTCCAAAATACATGTGATTTCCATACAAAACCAATTCCAACACATTCTAAACATCATTTTGGACTTGCTTGAATGGTTTTTGCACTGTTACATTGGCTGAATTAGAAAAGGGCATTTTGGCCAAAACACTTGAAATTGCACTTTGCTAATTCACTTGGATTTTGCTAATTTGGATTAACAAATTGGATTAGCATATCATATAAAGCCTTAAGCATAACTGTTTCTCCTAATGACATTTTCACTTTTTCAGATCCAAATCAAAAAATCACAAAATCCTCTCAAATCCTCAAGAGCTTTTCTTCAACTTTTTGCTTCGAACCTTGATTCTTCTTGTAGGTACTCTATTCCAATCACCAATTCAGGTGCAAGTGATGATCTGTTGAAGCAATTTTTGAGCAAAATCAGTGGAAATCGCATCTGTTGCATTCGAGGCATAGCCATGACAGTTGGAGATTTCGTGGAACTGAAGCATAATTGAGTCATGATCTTCACTTCATTCATCCATTGAAGCATTGATGAACTTCTGTTTTCACCTGTGAAGCTCTGAAGCTGAAGATTCCATTGCTGCTGTTCTTCAAAGGTCAGATTTCGACCATTACAGTTCATGCAATTAGTAGGTGCATCTTGTAGATCTCTTTATGACATGAACACTGAGCTTTGAACATATCGATTTCATGCAATATCCAATTAGTTATGTTGTTTTGAATGTTTGATGTTAAATCTTCTTTTGCTCGATCCGGTTGATATGTTAAGAATTAGGTGAAATCGTTATTGGATTGTTGATGTACGTGATGAGATGAACACAGTGATATATCGTTTGCTCATTTTGGTTGAAATTTGTTCATGTTGAATTTCTGGAATGATGAATGTATATGAATGCTCAAGAACACGCTCCAGAATGTAATTTGATCCATTTTGCCTGGCTTCGTTTTGAATTTGGTGTTTACCGCGCGTGCTGGCCACTCACAGGATGCCACGCCCTTTAATGAAACGGGGCGTTTCGCCCCTGGCTACGCTAATTACAAAATTGCCACTCAGTTCATATTAATTCATTTAAATTGTTAAATAATTATTTCATTTCATCACCAATCTTCAAAAAATCACAATTAATTCATGGATGATCCAATTTGAGTGAGGATTTTTGCATTCATCTCCAAATTCTCTCTAGTATTTTTTAGGTATGATAACAAATGTTGTGCCTGATTGATTTTTGCTTTTGCCTAGAGGTTTTGATCATGTATGCTATGTGTGTATGTTTTTCCATTTCATTCATAAAATAATGATGCCTCATCCAAAATGTGTGAAAATTTACATGCATGTTCTTGACTCTTTCCTGGTGATTTTGATGTATAGTTTGCTATTTTTGAGTTTCTGGTTTGGTAGATATGATGTGATCAAGTTGAGTGTGACAATGTGTGTCACACTATGTTATGTCAACTTCATGATTTTATTTGCCATGCTTGTGGACCTTGGATTGAGCTGTATTTTTGCATGATTGAGCATATGGATGTTGAGAATACATGTGAATTTTTCTGGAATTATTGATGGCATTTCCTATTTGATTGGAATTTTCTCCCCTGTTTGGTCATTTCTTGACTTTTTGTGACACATGTTTGTATTTGTTTTGTGAAATTCTGGTTATTAATTGGATGGATGTGAAATTTGGCATGTGTATTGTAGACATCTTGAAGAGCATTTTGGCTTTGGTCTCATTCATTTATCATGTTTGATTGCTGTTTTATGATTGGTTGAAGTTGATGCTTGTTTGATGCCTTATGTTGGCTTGTTTGAATTTATGTTGACTTTCTGATTTTTATTGACCTACTTCCCTTGATCCAAATGAGCTGAAATTTGGTGTGAATGACATGTTATGGATTCTGTTTGATCTTGAATTTTTTGAGGATTTGTTGAAATGTTTTGATATTGATTTGATTGTGATCATTCTGTTTGGTCCCTTGAGGTTGCAAATTGCATGTTTGATGCCTTTTCCTTCATGAAATGATAATGATGAATGATATGAATGTGGAACCACTTGGGTTTGATCCTTAATTGTTTGATCTTGATTTTGGATAATTTTCACTTGCTGTTTTGGATTTTTGATCTCATTTTGACCCTAGGCTTGTCCTAGTGGTCTTGTTTCTCATATTTGAGTTTGGCTTTTCAGGTTAAGAAGCAAATGCTTTAAGGAGATTAATGCAAGTTGATTGAGTTTGGTTGCTTGTTGTGAACTAACTTGTTTGTTTTGTAGGGTGCTTAGCTCACTTGCTTTGGGCTTGTGCTTTGCACATGTGATTGATTGCATTGTCTGTTGGCTCTTATGCTGTTTGTTTGGACTTTGTGATTGGTATACTGACTGTATTTGATTGATTTCAGGTACATTAGTTGCTAATAGTTCCTTGAGAACTCGCTTGTGTTGCTGCTTGGTTGTGTAAACCAATTGAGGTAGAATCACTAACTCCATGTAGTCTGGAAGACCTGGCCTGTTACTTGGCCAGGCACCTGTCTGAAGTCCTCCTTAAGAGGCAATGTTTGTGCTTGTTTATCTTTGTCCCCAAGCAGGAAAAAACCTTTTTTAAGGCAATTGGCAGACACAAGAGGTGTGTAGTCCACCTCCTGCTATTCTGTTGAGTCGTCCCTTGGCTCACATCACATGTTGATGCCTTGTGGACATTAACCCAAGATCAGTTGAGTCAGTGTCTTAAGTGTAGAAGGGTTCCCACTTTCTGGACCCACACTTCATTGTCTGAAGCTCTCCCTGGCCAGGGATAAGAGCTGTGAAGTCTAATCTTCACTCACCTTTCCTCTGGCTTCACCCTGACTCTCAATGTCAGGGTTAAGAGCTAACACCACCCTGACACAGTTGACTTGCTTTGGCAGTCTAACCCTTGATTGAGCCACATCTGTCTGTATATAGTGTGTGCTAACTGTGAATGTTTGATTTGCTTTGTTTATGCTTGCATGTTTTGCTTTTTCCTGGTTAGGATTAGCTTGCTGTTGTGCAAGTAGATAGAAACCATAACATAGGGCAATGATGCATGATAACATCTAGGCTCGAGTACAGCTCCCTAGTAGTGTGTCTCCCTTTGTATCTGGTTAGAATTTCTTTCCCGTTCAGGGGAACTACGTCGCCCTGATCCTCATACCAGATGAGGTACGTAGGCAGGAGACCGTGCGAGGTCTCTCCGGGCAAACTCTTTTGCTTTTTTGTGCGTGTTTGCTTGACAGTTGCTAGGCTCGAGTGCCTGACTCCTTAGTAACTTGTTGTTTGTTTCTTCTCGTGTTCCAGGATATGGATGTAAGACCAGCGATTGGCTGTCCGTATCCTGAGTGTGTTTGTTTGGTTCGGAAGCCGATGTAAGTCCAGCGATTGGCGTTTGGATTCCAAGTTTGCCCGTGTTTTTGCGTGTGTTTGTTTCGGCGTGCGTGAGCCAAACTACGGCAGCTCTGATTCTCGTTCCAGACGAGATACGTAGGCATAGGATGCGACGTCCTAGCGAGCCCTCTCCCCTTTCCTCCACCTGTGTTGTTTTCAGTGTGTGTGTGTGATGTTTGTTTTAGCAACCTTAACCTATCTTTTAGAGCGTGGATCCCGTCGAGTACGACGGATGCGTAGGGGTGCTAATACCTTCCCTTCGCATAACCGACTCCCGATCCCATTCTCTTTGGTCACGAGACCATGCTTTTTTCCAGGTTTACTCTGAGCGTTTCCTTTCCCTCTTTTGGGATAAATAACGCACGGTGGCAGCTCTGTGTTGTTTTGTTTTAGCCCGCCGGTTGTTTTTCGCGGATGCGACAGCTGGCGACTCTGCTGGGGACATAAAAGGTGTTGACCTGCGCTGGTCCATCTCCCCTAAGCGAGTCTCTCCTAGCGCTCTCTAGGTTAGGGCTTTGGTTGCTATTTGCTGTTATTTATTGCATTCATTAATTTATTGTTTGCATTTATGTGTGCATTAATGTTTGCATTCATTCATATTCATCTGCTGGCTGTGCTGTGTTCTCTCTGTTTGGGGTGGGAGTTACTCGAGGTAAAAGGCCCAATACCCAGGCTATGAGTGAAATCTAGGAAACCTAGGAATAGAGTGATTCATGGGAAGCGGGTGGTATGCGCCACTTAGCGGAACATTGATATCACGAGCAGTTCAGACCCTGGTGGGATATTATCGTTGCATACTTCGGGTGTGTATATGATGATATTCTATGAAAGGTTATTTATGCTGCGTTTCTCTCGACCTTACCCTGGCCTAGATGACACCCGTGAGTGGGGAGGGAATGATCATTATTACAGGTACAGTTGGTGACTTTGATGGCGACTATTGGTTCCGTTGATCAGAGTCCTATTTATAAGTCGGATTTATGGCCATTTATTTCTGAGACGCCGGAGTGCTGTCCACGTTATTTATCAGTGGGGATCCGTTTATTTCAGGATTCCCCGGGCCGATTCAGAGGTTCTGGTGGTTGTGTGCTCAGAGACTGTCTGATGATGATGGTGGTGTATCTTTCAGTTCTGTTTATTTCGGAACCCTAAGTCGGATTTGTGGGTTGCTCAGTACCTCAGATGGTTGTGATTAGTTCAGACACCAGGGCTTCAGTATGGTGGATAATCAGATGACTCGGAGGATGGCACAGTGCATTGCATCCATACATCTACATCATTCTGCATTCATCTGCATCTAGTCTACGTCTAAGCCATATGGGGAATATTATCGATTGAGAATCTGGTTGAGAGACATCTTGAATGTCAGAATGTGGATATCAAAATATTATCTGTCTCGATGAAACCAGGGTCAAAAGATAGAGTGTTCCTCATATGGATAAACACTGCACTCACGCATGATCATAATAATGTGTTTTTATTTTGCAGGTATCAGTTCTAACGTGCTTGATTGTTGCAGGAATCATTGCTCGTGCTCGCAGAGTTGTACCTTTGCACTCAATACGCCCTCACAGATATTTCACTCGACGCAATACTCCCAGACTAATGGATCTCCCGAACACAGATATCCTCGAGTTGAAAGACAAGATAAACGAGCTGATCAATATCATGCAAGGGTTTGTAGTTGGTCAGAAGGCTTTGGCTGACAAGGTTGAGAAGCTCGAGCGGGCTTCAGCGGCTAATAGTGGTGTGAACCTGGATGGTGTCTCCAACCAGGGGCTGGGTGGCTCGAGAGATGGTGAAAAGAGAGCAACGGTGGGTATGGTAAATAATGCTGCCGGTTTTGGTGCTGCTGGTGGTCAACCTGGTCCGATGGGTCAGAATATGAAGGATAGCCTATTCCCGCCTTTCTTCGGGGCTGATGACGACAGAGAGGAAGACCGAGAGGCTGATCAATTCTCCATGCACAACGAACCGTTTGGTCAATACAGTGCCCCACCACAGAACAAAGAGATTCAGCTGCTGGCTGAGAAGATCCGAGTTTTGGAGAGCTATGCCACTCCTGGGGTGGTTAACATGTCAAATATGGGGTTGGTAGAGGGGATTGTGATCCCGCAGAAATTTAAAGCGCCCACATTTGATAGGTACAATGGGAGTTCCTGCCCCGAGACTCATCTGCAAGCGTTTGTCCGAAAGATCTCTGCATACACCATGGACTAAAAGCTGTGGATGTACTTCTTCCAGGACAGTCTGTCCAGAGGCTCACTGGAGTGGTACACCAAGCTCAAGTCCTCAGATATCAAGAATTGGCAAGATCTTGGGGACGCATTCTTTAAACAGTATCAGTTCAACGCTGATATGGCTCCGAGTCGTACCCAGCTGCAGGGTATGTCTCAGAAGAATAACGAGGGGTTTAAAGAATACGCTCAGAGGTGGAGGGACTTGGCTGCAAGAGTGCAACCTCCACTGGTGGACAGAGAGATGTCTGATCTCTTCATGGGGACCCTGCAGGGGGCATACACCGAGAGAATGGTGGGTTGTCCTGTGACCAATTTCTCAGACATAGTGGTGGCTGGTGAAAGGATAGAGAGCTGGCTGAAGCTCGGGAAGATACAGGGTAATGCTTCATCTTCAGGATTGAAGAAGCCCTTCAGTAATGGCCAGAGGAAGAAAGAGGGTGATACCAGTGCGGTATACGCTCAGAGAGGACCCAGTAGGGATCGTTACTTCCAGCACACTGCTGCAGTAACCATTCCTGCTGATAATCAGCATCAGCCTGCACAACAGCAACAGCAGCAACCTCAACAGCAAAGACAACCGTTTCAGCAGAGGCCTCAGAGGGCTGGTTATCAGGTGCGGGGAAGAATGAATGATAGGCAGTTTGACAGGCCGCCTGTGACTTACTCTTTCTTGTTAAAGAAGCTGCAAGACTTGGGGTTAGTACAGTTGAGAACTCTGGCACCTTTGAGACCTGATCAAAGGCCAGCCAATTATGATGAGAATGCAAAATGTGAATTCCATTCGGGTGCTCCCGGATATAACATAGAGAACTGCAAAGCTTTTAAGCACGTGGTTCAAGACCTGGTGGATTCAAAAGCTATCAACTTTGCACCTTCGCCCAACGTCAATGCTAATCCCATGCCCGCGCATGGTCAAAGGGGGGTGAATGCTATCTCTGAGGAGGGCCGAATCGGGTTGTTGAGGGTTGATCAACTGAAGACTCCGTTGGCTGAGGTTAAACGGCAGTTGTTGTTGAATGGGGTTCATCTGGGCTGCGGTGTTGATTGTGCTGTGTGCCCTATTTCTGTCAATGGGTGTGAATTGTTGAAAGAGACTGTCCAGGGACTGATGGACAATGGAAGTATACTGATTGAGAGGGCTGATATGGGAAAAGATGAAGTCTCCACCATAACAATTTATTTTGACCCGGTGGATTTGTCTACTCTGGCGGAGGCGGCTCCAGTTACCATCACGGTACCTGGACCAATTCCGTATGACAAAGATGATGCCGTGCCTTGGCATTATGGTGGGGAAGTATACTGCAATGGAGAGAGGGTAGAAGACCAGACTGCAAGTGAAACCACCGTTTCAAAGGTGGATAATGCCGGTCCCAGCGGTTTCACTCGCAGTGGAAGATTGTTTGCTCCGGACGCGTTGAGGGGTGGAGAAGGAGAAAAAGAGAAAAAAGAAAAGGCCGAGGCTTTAGCCAGGGCGAAAGGGAAAGCAGTGGTGAGTGATGGTACTCCAGTGGTGACACCGACGCTTGTTGGGTCGGAAGAAAAGCTTGATGATGATGCAGAGGAATTCTTAAGGATCATCAAGAAGTCTGAGTACAAGCTGGTGGACCATCTGCAGCAGACTCCTTCCAAAATCTCGATCCTATCTTTGCTGTTAAGCTCTGAGGGGCATAGAGAGGCTTTGTTGAAAATTTTGAAGAAAGCCTATGTTCCTCAAGAGATAACCATTAATCAGTTGGAGACGGTCGTGTCTAATGTGCATGCCAGCCATGGGTTGGGTTTTACAGACATGGATCTGACTGTGGATGGGAGGAATCACAACCGGGCTCTACACATCGCGATGGAATGTAAAGGGGTTGTGCTTTCGCATGTGCTGGTTGATACCGGCTCCTCCTTGAATGTGTTGCCAAAGAAAGCTCTGGCTAAGCTGAATTGTGAAGGGCTGATTCTGACTCCCACTGATCTGATAGTGCGGGCATTTGATGGGTCGAAGCGGGCTGTATTCGGAGAAGTTGAGCTTCCTGTGAAGATAGGCCCAGAGGTGTTCAAGTCGACATTCTATGTCATGGATATTCAGCCGGCATACAGTTGCCTGTTGGGTCGCCCATGGATTCATGCTGCTGGGGCAGTAACCTCGACTTTGCACCAAAAGTTGAAATATATCTGGGAAGGACAGGTTGTCACCGTCTGCGGGGAAGAAGACATCTTTGTCAGCCACCTTTCATCCTTCAAGTATGTTGAGATGGACGACGAAATATGGGAGACGCCGAGTCAAGCATTTGAAACCGTCAAGGTGGAGAATGCTCTGTTTGCAAAAGAAGAAGAGAAACCGTCCGTTGCGTCGTACAAACAGGCCACTGAGGTGGTGAAGAACGGAGAGGCTCCTGGTTGGGGTAGGATGATGGATATCTCCGCTAAGAAAGACCGCTTCGGAGTGGGTTATCAGCCTGGCAGAGGCTCATCGGGACAAGGCAGAGGACGGCGTACGTCAGTCACGTTCACCAGTGCCGGAATGCTGGATCCAGATCACATCTGCATGGTGGGTGATGAAACTGATAGCGACTGTGAAATTGACCAATGGATAAAGCCGTGTGCACCATGGATGGGAATCCAGAACTGGAAGGCTGAAAAGATCATCACGGTCACTCTGCTCGAAGAGTAATATTTTTCCTATTTTTGATTTTATCTGCATGAAAGCCATACGTGTTGCCCGACATGTAATGGTTCATTGTAAGGGCCACCTCATGTTTAAATTTGCAAATTCGCATCATTAATAAAAGGATGTTTTTCAGTTAAAAGCGGTGTTCCCTGTTTTTCATTTATTTTTGCAGTTTAAAAATAAAAATAACAAAAACAAATAAAAATGGCAATGTTTTCATTTTTCTTTTCGATTTGTCTCGTTCCGGTTCTAAAGCAATGCATGAATCCACATTCATGCAGATGCGATCATTCGCCAGATCTCATTGATAACAATCCTGTTACACCCTCGTATGACTTCGACAATCCGATCTATCAAGCCGAAGAAGAAGGCGAAGAAGATTGTGAACTGCCAGGGGAATTAGCCAGGTTGTTAAAACAAGAGGAGAAGGTGATTCAGCCGCATGAAGAGCAGATTGAGGTTGTGAATCTGGGTACCGACGAGGCCAAGAAAGAAGTGAAAATCGGGGCTGCTTTGGAGGAAAGCGTCAAGAGCAGAATGGTAGTATTGTTGAAAGAATATGTCGACATCTTTGCCTGGTCTTATCAAGATATGCCAGGGTTGGATACCGACATCGTTGTGCACAAGCTACCGTTAAGAGCAGATTGTCCTCCGGTGAAGCAGAAGTTACGCAGAACTCGACCTGACATGGCGATGAAGATTAAAGAGGAAGTGCAGAAGCAGTGGGATGCTGGTTTCCTTGCTGTCACTAATTATCCACCATGGGTCGCGAACATTGTGCCAGTCCCGAAGAAAGATGGGAAGGTAAGAATGTGTGTGGACTACCGAGACCTGAACAGAGCTAGTCCGAAAGATGATTTTCCACTACCTCACATTGATGTGTTGGTAGACAATACAGCTCAATTCTCGGTGTTTTCCTTCATGGATGGCTTTTCTGGCTATAATCAAATCAAAATGTCGCCAGATGATATGGAGAAAACAACGTTCATCACACCGTGGGGCACCTTTTGTTATAAGGTGATGCCATTTGGTCTCAAGAACGCCGGTGCTACTTATCAGAGGGCCATGGTGACTTTGTTTCATGATATGATTCATCATGAAATTGAATGCTATGTTGATGACATGATAGCAAAGTCCCAAACAGAAGAGGGGCATTTGGTAGATCTGGCCAAGTTGTTCGACCGGCTGAGACAGTTCAGACTGAGGTTGAATCCGAACAAGTGCACTTTCGGAGTGCGGTCCGGTAAATTGCTGGGGTTCATTGTAAGTGAGAAAGGAATCGAGGTTGATCCTGCGAAAGTAAAGGCGATAAGAGAAATGCCTGAACCGAGAACAGAGAAAGAGGTTCGTGGTTTCTTAGGTAGATTGAACTACATTTCACGGTTCATATCTCATCTAACAGCCACGTGTGAACCGATATTCAAATTGTTAAGAAAAGATCAAACGGTCAGGTGGAATAATGATTGCCAAGCAGCATTTGAAAAGATAAAAGAATATTTGCAGGAGCCTCCGATTCTGATGCCTCATGTGGAGGGAAGACCGTTAATTCTGTACTTGACGGTCCTCGAGGGGTCTATGGGGTGTGTATTGGGGCAGCATGACGAGTCTGGTCGAAAAGAGCATGCCATATACTACCTTAGCAAAAAGTTTACCGATTGTGAAACAAGATATTCACTGCTCGAGAAAACTTGCTGTGCTTTGGTCTGGGCTGCTCGCCGACTAAGGCAGTATATGCTGGTTCATACCACTTTATTGATTTCCAAGATGGATCCAATCAAGTACATTTTTGAGAAGCCAGCATTGACCGGACGGGTTGCGAGGTGACAAATGATTTTGACAGAATATGATATACAGTATACCTCTCAGAAGGCGATCAAGGGGAGTGTATTGTCTGATTACCTCGCTCAGCAACCCATTGATGATTATCAACCGATGAGGTTTGAATTCCCTGATGAGGACATCATGTTTCTCAAATCGAAAGATTGCGAGGAACCAATCCCGGAGGAGGGGCCTGACCCTGAATCCGAATGGATTCTGATGTTTGATGGGGCCGTTAACGTGAATGGAAGCGGTGTTGGTGCTGTTTTGGTTACGCCGAAAGGATCCCACATTCCTTTTGCTGCCCGACTAACATTTGAGTGCACCAACAACGTGGCTGAATACGAAGCTTGTATATTGGGGATTGAAGAGGCGATTGATTTGAGAATCAAGAACCTTGTCATATATGGAGATTCAGCTCTGGTGGTTAATCAGGTTAACGGAAAATGGTATACGCATCAATCTCATTTAATTCCATATCGGGATTATACGAGGAGATTGTTGACGTTTTTCACCAAGGTGAAGATGCAGCATGTGCCCAGAGAGGAGAATCCTTTGGCAGATGCTTTGGCTACTCTGGCTGCCTTGATTAAGGTGCAGTGGTGGAATCAGTTCCCCAGTGTTGAAGTGGGACGTCTGGATAGACCGGCTTATGTGTTTGCTGTTGATACAACGTCTGATGATGAGAAGCCGTGGTATTACGATATCAAGCGCTATCTAGAAACTCAAGAGTATCCTAAGGGAGCATCTAAGAAGGACCGAAAGACTCTGCGGAGGTTGGCCATGGTGTTTTACCTGAATAAAGATGGGGTTCTGTATAAGAGAAATTTTGATTGGGTCTTGCTCAGATGTGTCGATGATAAAGAAGCAAGCCAATTGATGAAAGAGGTTCACGAAGGATCGTTCGGTACCCATGCCAGTGGGAATGCAATGGTGAAGAAGCTGCTGAGGGCAGGTTATTATTGGATAACAATGGAGGCCCAATGTTTCAATTACGTGCGGAAGTGTCATAAATGCCAGATTTATGCCGATAAGGTGCACGTGCCTCCAAATCCGTTGAGCTTAATGTCGTCTCCATGGCCGTTTGCTATGTGGGGCATTGATATGATCGGAAAGATTGAGCCTACAGCTTCGAATGGGCATCGGTTCATATTGGTGGCTATTGATTACTTCACCAAGTGGGTTAAAGCAGCCTCTTATACGAACGTGACGAAGCAGGTCGTGGCCAGGTTTCTCCAGAGAGACATCATTTGCAGATATGGGGTTCCCGAGAGAATCATTACTGATAATGGTTCTAATTTGAACAATAAGATGATGGCAGAACTGTGCCGGGAATTCAAGATTGAACATCACAATTCTTCTCCTTATCGTCCGAAGATGAATGGGGCGGTTGAGGCAACCAATAAGAATATTAAGAAGATTGTGCAGAAAATGGTGGTAACCTATAAAGACTGGCATGAGATGTTGCCGTTTGCATTGCATGGGTATCGAACGTCGGTGCGTACATCTATTGGGGCAACGCCTTTCTCCTTGGTATATGGAATGGAAGCGGTGCTACCGGTTGAGGTTCAAATTCCCTCTTTGAGAGTCCTGATGGACGTAAAGTTGCAAGAGGCGGAATGGGTAAGAACCCGGTACGAAGAGTTGAGCCTGATTGAGGAAAAGAGGCTGGCGGCTATCTGTCATGGGCAGTTATATCAGCAGCGGATGAAACGTGCTTTTGACAGAAAGGTACGACCTCGGGTATATCACGTAGGTGATATGGTGCTGAAAAGGATCCTTCCTCCTCAAAACGATCGTAGGGGCAAATGGACACCAAATTATGAAGGTCCATTCGTGGTCAAGAAGGTCTTCTCTGGCGGAGCCTTGTTGTTAACGACCATGGATGGCGAGGATTTTCCATCCCCTGTGAATGCGGACGCAGTTAAAAAATACTTCGTATAAATAGACCCGCTGGACGAAAAGAACAAAATAGTCCAGGCAAAAATGGGCATCCCGGCGAACCAAAAACAGAAAGAAAGGTTCGGGCAAAAATTAGGGATAAAAGATAAAAAAAATTGTACACCCGGCAAGTCGAAAACCTGAAAAGGCGACTTGGGCAAAAAAGGGCATCCCGGTGGACTGAAAACTCGAAAGGGCGGTCCAGGCAAAAGAGGGATTGAAACGAACAACTGCGTCTGGCATGATCGTTTTTGCTTTGGTTAAAGCATCATGGATAATACCCGGTAGGGATCAGTCGGAATCGTCTTGTTCAGAAGGCGGAAATCAAGGAGAGTCTGAGGACATATGGGGTGTAACCGAGTTGGAACTCGATGAGATCACGGGTTTCACATTGCCATTAGGATAGATTTTTCCTTTTGTGCGCAATTACCTCTTTTCAGGAATTGCTTCCTTTGTATTGCTCAATTTGAGCCACACTTTTTCAATCAATAAAATGCATATTCAGTCAAATAATTTTGTTTTTGTTTTTCATTACCGCTTTGATTGCAAAAACATCCAATTATTGTGATAAAGAATCTTGCATTTTAAGACATACAGGTCCCTTCCAATGCATGCTTATAAGATTGAAAATTTGAAATCTTATTCGGAAGGTTGAGCGACCCAAGTGTTGAAATCTTGACACGCCTAGGGCACGAGTTTATCTAACGATCGCTTTTGCAGGTGCTGTTAGGTATTTTTCACTCACTTGCAGGTTGTGATGTGGAAGCTTTTGACAAAACAAATCCCCATGGAGTCCGATCGGGGACGAGCGAATGAATGGAAGAACGGTGAAAAGACGGCGAGAGACGTACGACGATACGTGAGAATTAATCAAGAAGACTCTTCAAAGTCTGACAATTGAAAAGTCTGTATAATCCCAGGAGGTCGTTCTCCGTCGAGCGTGGAGCAGTTGGGAGTACAAGATGATGGAGCAGAAAAGTCCAGACGAGTCTGGGAGTTCTCAAAATTGGAAAGCTGACATGGGAGTTGGATATGAATATCCTGGTTCGACGAGTCGTCGGGTGTTCAGTACCGGACTGTCCTCCTCCCCAAGCAGAGTCAGAAGGACTAATTCCCCAGCAGATTCAAGGTCTGTGACTTCCCTAGCAGGGTCAGGATGGTTATCCCCTGCAGATTTTAGATTGATGCTTCCCCAACAGCTAGGCCTGAAGGTTGCTGTTTCCCAGCGGAGGTATCTGTGAGGGTTTCCCAAAGCAGAGTCGGGATTTACATCCCCAGCAAGTCAGAGACTGTTGTTTCCCCCACAGAGAGCGTTGGTGGTTCCTTCCCCAGCAATTCCTCGAGCGGATTGGGTGCAAAGGAGGTTTTCCCCGGCAAGGGTTACCTTTTTCCCAGCAGCAGTACTATTCCCCAGCAGGGTGGAGATCGGAGTATTGGCGAGTTCCTCAGCAGAGTGTCTCGAGCTCCCCAGAAGAGTCCCTTGAGGGGGATACCTCTTTTATACATTCATCATGAAAAATAGCATAGCATATCGCATAATAAATCGTGTAGCATTTCCATAATTATGGAGCATTACGCTGAAAAAATACCATGCATCATTATTGCAAGCATAGGCTAGTCTCAAACCGTGGTTACTGTTTGAGAGGTGGTTTTGCCCGAAGATGAAGGTGTTACTCTGAGGAGTTTAGCATTGTGATTTCGAATCAAAGGTGTTCCCCAGTAGTGCGATACTGGAGGATTTTTTTTTCCGTCGTACAGAGACGGAAGTGTTACGCGATCAGCGCGAGTCAAGCCGTGGTTACCGCTTGAGATTTGGTTTCGCTGGATGGTGAGGATGTTACTCTGAAGAGTTTAACATCATGGTGTTGGGTCAACAAGGTTCCCCAGTAGTGCGATACTGGAGGAGATTTCTGTCGTGCGAGACGGAAGTTGGAAGATGTTACTCTGAGGAGTTTAGCATCATGTTGTCAGATCAACAATGTTCCCCAGTAGTGCGATACTGGAGGAAATTTTTCCGTCGGGCGGAGATGGAAATGAAATCAAAGGACGTTACGCGATCAGCGCGACTATCGGGGTTCAATCGGAGAAAAGGAAATGTTGAGGCATTTTCTGGAGAATGGGGTTCAATCGGAGAAAAGGAAATGTTGAGGCATTTTCTGGGGTTCAAATGGAGATTAGAGTTGAAGATTATATCCAGGATGAGGTCCTCAGGATTATCTTCTGTTCATGTGTCACCTTAGACTTTGGCTGAGGCCAATGGAGGTCGTTATGGATGTCTTCTGAGGAAGAGATACACATGTTACCTTCCTTTTGTGAAGGTGTACCCTCTGATATGTCGCCCTCAGAGTGGTGTTTGGTGTTACTTCCGACGTTGCCAGCGGAATTATCACAAGAGAGTGGAGAACGGGGTTCAAATGGAGAAAAGGAAATGTTGAGGCATTTTCTGGAGAGCGGGGTTCAAATGGAGAAAGGGAAATGTTGAGGCATTTTCTGGAGAGCGGGGTTCAATCGGAGAAAAGGAAATGTTGAGGCATTTTCTGGGGAATGGGGTTCACAATGGCGATCACAAGTTATCGTCAGGCGACTGGGGTTCAAATGGAGATCGGGGTTCATTATGTTGGCAAACAAGATGTCGGGGTTCAAATGCAGTGATCCGGGATCATTTGCGCGAAAGAAAATTTTGGGGTTCAAGAAAACGAAAAAAGAGAAAATTTCGGGGTTCAAGAAAAGTGAAAGAAAAAAAGAGGTGATAATCTCCAGCGGATGGGTGGTGTCCAGGCCATGGTTATCCCTGCGTTACCATTTATTTTGGTATCCAGGTCGACGTTTCTGTTTCGGTGATCCGGCCGACTTTCTCCGTACCAGACGGATTTTTTCTTCAAGATTGTTTCTTTGCCGATTCTGACAGGCATTGTTAATTATTTTCCCATCAAAGTGCAAATTGTTCGTCTGTTCTTGGTATTCAATCACTCTTCATCCTGATCATCTGAAAGTCGAGGCTGTTCATATCGACAGGTTCACAGTGGATTGAATAGGGGCAGCTGTAACACCTCAAAATTTGCCCTCCTCTCTTGGGACTAGCTTAACATATTGCATTTCATTTGTAGGTCATTAGGCATTGCATAATTGCATATCATGTGGCTACATTGAGCAAGTCATCCTCCTAGGTCTTGATCAGAAGATGAAGAGGTTGAAATTCAAGCTAAGGGTTTCATTGGATTGATCATTAATCATCTGAGGATGTGTGGTACAAATTAGGGTTTCTTGATTCTCAAGGGGGTTGAGCTTCATCTTGGTTGAAATGATACATCATCATCATCATGGTCTTGATATCATCCAGGAGATTGATCAGATACCTTGAGATTAGGGTTTTGACCACTAGTCAACCCTAATCAGTTGTATTGGGCCAATCAGGGCTTGGCAAGGAGATGGGGTCTATAATGGATATGGGGATCATTTCATGATTATATTGAGCTTATGGAAGTTAGGGTTTCATCATTGAGCCATTTCATCAGGAGATTGAAGCTCAACTTGGTCAGTGCATAGCCAGATTCATCTATCAGTCAGAAAAGTCAACTGTGGTCAACTGTGTCTGAATTGATGGATTTGGAGGTGGGAGAGGGTTAGAGACACTTCATTCATGTCTAAACAAGTTTCATTTGACATTTCAAACATCAAGAATGAAGAAAATAAAGTCAGATGAAAAGTTTCCAAAAATAGCAGGTGACCTGTAATTGGAAACTGCCAAAAATGGAAAGTTTTTCTCCTCAAAATTACGTAACCAAAAATGCTTCAAATGAAAATTTGTCCAACATGAAAGTTGTAGATCCTGCTCTCACCTTTCCAAAAAGCCCAAGAACATGAATTTCTCATGTGTGGTTGGCAAGTTATGATCAAATCATTTTCAGAAAATGTTGAAATTCAAAGTGGCATAACTTTTGAATGGAATGGCCAAATTGGGTGATCTTTCTTTGAGCAAACCACATTTGACATGAACTATCACATTGCATCATCACATTTCATTGAAAACTTTCACGTAAAAATGTCATTTTTCAAGTGTTCATTTTGAAAATTGGTGGGAAAAAAGGTCAATTTCCAAAATACATGTGATTTCCATACAAAACCAATTCCAACACATTCTAAACATCATTTTGGACTTGCTTGAATGGTTTTTGCACTGTTACATTGGCTGAATTAGAAAAGGGCATTTTGGCCAAAACACTTGAAATTGCACTTTGCTAATTCACTTGGATTTTGCTAATTTGGATTAACAAATTGGATTAGCATATCATATAAAGCCTTAAGCATAACTGTTTCTCCTAATGACATTTTCACTTTTTCAGATCCAAATCAAAAAATCACAAAATCCTCTCAAATCCTCAAGAGCTTTTCTTCAACTTTTTGCTTCGAACCTTGATTCTTCTTGTAGGTACTCTATTCCAATCACCAATTCAGGTGCAAGTGATGATCTGTTGAAGCAATTTTTGAGCAAAATCAGTGGAAATCGCATCTGTTGCATTCGAGGCATAGCCATGACAGTTGGAGATTTCGTGGAACTGAAGCATAATTGAGTCATGATCTTCACTTCATTCATCCATTGAAGCATTGATGAACTTCTGTTTTCACCTGTGAAGCTCTGAAGCTGAAGATTCCATTGCTGCTGTTCTTCAAAGGTCAGATTTCGACCATTACAGTTCATGCAATTAGTAGGTGCATCTTGTAGATCTCTTTATGACATGAACACTGAGCTTTGAACATATCGATTTCATGCAATATCCAATTAGTTATGTTGTTTTGAATGTTTGATGTTAAATCTTCTTTTGCTCGATCCGGTTGATATGTTAAGAATTAGGTGAAATCGTTATTGGATTGTTGATGTACGTGATGAGATGAACACAGTGATATATCATTTGCTCATTTTGGTTGAAATTTGTTCATGTTGAATTTCTGGAATGATGAATGTATATGAATGCTCAAGAACACGCTCCAGAATGTAATTTGATCCATTTTGCCTGGCTTCGTTTTGAATTTGGTGTTTACCGCGCGTGCTGGCCACTCACAGGATGCCACGCCCTTTAATGAAACGGGGCGTTTCGCCCCTGGCTACGCTAATTACAAAATTGCCACTCAGTTCATATTAATTCATTTAAATTGTTAAATAATTATTTCATTTCATCACCAATCTTCAAAAAATCACAATTAATTCATGGATGATCCAATTTGAGTGAGGATTTTTGCATTCATCTCCAAATTCTCTCTAGTATTTTTTAGGTATGATAACAAATGTTGTGCCTGATTGATTTTTGCTTTTGCCTAGAGGTTTTGATCATGTATGCTATGTGTGTATGTTTTTCCATTTCATTCATAAAATAATGATGCCTCATCCAAAATGTGTGAAAATTTACATGCATGTTCTTGACTCTTTCCTGGTGATTTTGATGTATAGTTTGCTATTTTTGAGTTTCTGGTTTGGTAGATATGATGTGATCAAGTTGAGTGTGACAATGTGTGTCACACTATGTTATGTCAACTTCATGATTTTATTTGCCATGCTTGTGGACCTTGGATTGAGCTGTATTTTTGCATGATTGAGCATATGGATGTTGAGAATACATGTGAATTTTTCTGGAATTATTGATGGCATTTCCTATTTGATTGGAATTTTCTCCCCTGTTTGGTCATTTCTTGACTTTTTGTGACACATGTTTGTATTTGTTTTGTGAAATTCTGGTTATTAATTGGATGGATGTGAAATTTGGCATGTGTATTATAGACATCTTGAAGAGCATTTTGGCTTTGGTCTCATTCATTTATCATGTTTGATTGCTGTTTTATGATTGGTTGAAGTTGATGCTTGTTTGATGCCTTATGTTGGCTTGTTTGAATTTGTGTTGACTTTCTGATTTTTATTGACCTACTTCCCTTGATCCAAATGAGCTGAAATTTGGTGTGCTTGACCTGTTATGGATTCTGTTTGATCTTGAATTTTTTGAGGATTTGTTGAAATGTTTTGATATTGATTTGATTGTGATCATTCTGTTTGGTCCCTTGAGGTTGCAAATTGCATGTTTGATGCCTTTTCCTTCATGAAATGATAATGATGAATGATATGAATGTGGAACCACTTGGGTTTGATCCTTAATTGTTTGATCTTGATTTTGGATAATTTTCACTTGCTGTTTTGGATTTTTGATCTCATTTTGACCCTAGGCTTGTCCTAGTGGTCTTGTTTCTCATATTTGAGTTTGGCTTTTCAGGTTAAGAAGCAAATGCTTTAAGGAGATTAATGCAAGTTGATTGAGTTTGGTTGCTTGTTGTGAACTAACTTGTTTGTTTTGTAGGGTGCTTAGCTCACTTGCTTTGGGCTTGTGCTTTGCACATGTGATTGATTGCATTGTCTGTTGGCTCTTATGCTGTTTGTTTGGACTTTGTGATTGGTATACTGACTGTATTTGATTGATTTCAGGTACATTAGTTGCTAATAGTTCCTTGAGAACTCGCTTGTGCTGCTGCTTGGTTGTGTAAACCAATTGAGGTAGAATCACTAACTCCATGTAGTCTGGAAGACCTGGCCTGTTACTTGGCCAGGCACCTGTCTGAAGTCCTCCTTAAGAGGCAATGTTTGTGCTTGTTTATCTTTGTCCCCAAGCAGGAAAAGACCTTTGTTAAGGCAATTGGCAGACACAAGAGGTGTGTAGTCCACCTCCTGCTATTCTGTTGAGTCGTCCCTTGGCTCACATCACATGTTGATGCCTTGTGGATATTAACCCAAGATCAGTTGAGTCAGTGTCTTAAGTGTAGAAGGGTTCCCACTTTCTGGACCCACACTTCATTGTCTGAAGCTCTCCCTGGCCAGGGATAAGAGCTGTGAAGTCTAATCTTCACTCACCTTTCCTCTGGCTTCACCCTGACTCTCAATGTCAGGGTTAAGAGCTAACACCACCCTGACACAGTTGACTTGCTTTGGCAGTCTAACCCTTGATTGAGCCACATCTGTCTGTATATAGTGTGTGCTAACTGTGAATGTTTGATTTGCTTTGTTTATGCTTGCATGCTTTGCTTTTTCCTGGTTAGGATTAGCTTGCTGTTGTGCAAGTAGATAAAAACCATAACATAGGGCAATGATGCATGATAACATCTAGGCTCGAGTATAACTCCCTAGTAGTGTGTCTCCCTTTGTATCTGGTTAGAATTTCTTTCCCGTTCAGGGGAACTACGTCGCCCTGATCCTCATACCAGATGAGGTACGTAGGCAGGAGACCGTGCGAGGTCTCTCCGGGCAAAATCTTTTGCTTTTTTGTGCGTGTTTGCTTGACAGTTGCTAGGCTCGAGTGCCTGACTCCTTAGTAACTTGTTGTTTGTTTCTTCTCGTGTGCCAGGATATGGATGTAAGACCAGCGATTGGCTGTCCGTATCCTGAGTGTGTTTGTTTGGTTCGGAAGCCGATGTAAGTCTAGCGATTGGCGTTCGGATTCCAAGTTTGCCCGTGTTTTTGCGTGTGTTTGTTTCGGCGTGCGTGAGCCGAACTACGGCAGCTCTGATTCTCGTTCCAGACGAGATACGTAGGCATAAGATGCGACGTCCTAGCGAGCCCTCTCCCCTTTCCTCCACCTGTGTTGTTTTCAGTGTGTGTGTGTGTGATGTTTGTTTTAGCAACCTTAACCTATCTTTTAGAGCGTGGATCCCGTCGAGTACGACGGATGCGTAGGGGTGCTAATACCTTCCCTTCGCATAACCGACTCCCGATCCCATTCTCTTTGGTCACGAGACCATGCTTTTTTCCAGGTTTACTCTGAGTGTTTCCTTTCCCTCTTTTGGGATAAATAACGCACGGTGGCGGCTCTGTGTTGTTTTGTTTTAGCCCGCCGGTTGTTTTTCGCGGATGCGACACCATGATCTAAGGCTAGATCGCAACCAGAGCTAATCTGATACCATATTAGAGAGAGAGAGAGAGAGAGAGAGAGAGAGATTCCATTTCAGTCTAACTAACTTTTATTTCTGTTTTGGTTAATTACAAATCATTACAACTGTCTGCTTTTATATTGCATATTTAATTGACCTGCAATAACAGGTTTTGAACAGTGCTCAGACTAACATGTGTTAGTCTTGAGCCTCTACTAGTTACATACTCTAATAGTGATCTAGTTTGTACTCTAAGTATGATGTATCATCATTAGACCTTTTCTATACTCTAAGCAGCTTTGTATACTATAAGCATTTTGGGTTGTATCCTTTTTGGTACTATAAGTATTTTGTGTACTATCAAAATTCTAGTACTCTATGTATGAAATTAAACCATCAATGTTATATTTAGTTCTTACCGAATTTGTGATATTGAGTGGTTGTATATTTATCTTGTAATATGATAACAAGTTTCAAATGATTAAGCCAACATTTCAGTGTTAAACATTAAAGTGCTACTATGCCAAATATTAAGCCAACATTAACCAATTTCAGTCCAACATTTAAGCGTTAGAGACAAAAAAAATATGGATGATAAATATTATAAGATCGATTATTTAAAGATTTTTTTTTGAAGAACTAATAGTGAAATAACCTATATTTAGAAGGACTTAAAATATATTTAACTCATACATAATTAAAAATTTGTTAACTATAATTAATTAACTTTGTATATCAATTATATTTATTAAAACAACACAATCATATATTATAAATATATTTGATCTATACAGCATATACATCAATTATTTAATAAATTTAAAAATAAAATTCGCTTATAAATGATGTAAACAAAAATTGTATTAATGCAAGTTTGATAATATAACCAAAAAATATATATCATGATAAAATTATATTATATTAATATGAAAACACCATTATTTGCAATTTTCAATATGAAAACACCTAAATTAAATAAGCAAAATGGTCTCACGAATGGTAGTAGTACACACCAACACCAAGTTTCAAAAATAACAATAGCACAGCTGACATAAGATTCAGAGTATAATTATTGAAGATTAACTATAGAGATTTATTCATCTATGTTTCTCATGAAATAAAGGTTACAATTGACTGTTTATATAAGCTATTGGACCTAAAAAATAGTAACAAACTAACTAGCATAAGAGATAAAGGGGGAAAAGAAATAACAACCTAAATAATAGCCTATAAAAGTGGTTATGATAAACCTTATCTCTAATACTCCCCCTCAAGTTGGAGAGTGGGGATTATGAACTTCTAACTTGGACAAGAAGTCATGGAAAATATTAGCTCCTAAAGATTTGGTGAATATGTCAGCTTGTTGGTGTTGAGTTGGAACATGAGCCGTAGTGATGGTGCCTGATTGGATATGATCTCTGATGAAATGGCAATCGACTTCAACGTGTTTAGTTCTTTCGTGGTAGACAGGATTGACAGATAAGTGAATGGATGCTTGATTATCACAATATAATGGAGTAGGATGTGTGCAAGGGACTTGAAGAGTATTCAGTAAGTTGCGAAGCCAAATAATTTCACCTGTAGCATGTGCCATGGCTCTATAATCAACTTCACTAGAGGAGTGAGAGATGGTCACTTGTTTCTTTGTTTTCCATGAAATGGGGGCGTTTCCAAGTTTCATCAAATATCTTGATGTAGATTTTCGTGTTATGGGACATGATGCCCAATCCGAATCACAAAAGGCAACCAATTGGAGGTTATTGTTTTTAGGTAAGCAGTGCCTTAACTTGGGGAGGATTTAAGGTATCGAAGGACTCTCATGGTTGTGTCCCAATGATCTTGGAGGGGTGTTTGCATGAACTGGATCAACACATGGACATAGTATGTTAACTCTGGCTTGTGATTGTGAGGTAAATGAGGCGACCAATGAGTCGTCTATATTTTAACGAATCATAGTAGGGTGGTCCATTAGCCAATGCAAGTTTGTGATTGGCCTCCATAGGGAATGGGGAAGGCTTGGAACCAAGCATGCCACATTCAGTGAGAATATCAAGTGTATATTTTTGTTGACAAATAAATAAGCCTTCTTGGCCGTATGCTAGTTCGATACCGAGAAAGTACTTAAGTTTGCCAAGATCTTTCATATGAAAACATTGACTCAAGTAGTGCTTGAGTTTAACACAAGCTTCTTCGTGGTTTCCAACAATGATTAAGTCATCAATGTAAACGACGACAACTATGAAAATGGATGGTTGGGTGAACATGAAGAGGCTGTGATTAACATGGCTCTCCTGGAAACCATATTTAATCAAAGCTTTTGATAATTTTGAATACCAGTTTCGAGAGGCTTGGCGTAACCCATACAATGACTTCTTCAACCGCCACACCATGTTAGGATGTGTAGTTTTGTAGTGGTGTGGAGGTTTCATATAGACATCTTCATCTAAATCACCATGAAGGAAAGCATTCCTAACATCCATTTGATGGAGGATCCATTGTTTAGTGGCTGCAACAGTTATTAAGCATCGAACAATTATCATTTTTGCAACGGGTGCAAAGGTTTCATAGAAGTCATCTCCTTCAGTTTAAGTAAATACTTTTGCAACTAAACGAGCTTTATGCTTCTCAATTTATCCCGTGGCTTTGTGCTTAATCTTGTACACCCATCGATAGTCTATTAACTTTTTATTTGGTGGCAGAGTGGTTAGTTCCCATGTTTGATTGTTTGCCAATGCTTAAAGTTCTTGAGCCATGGCATTTCTCCACACTTGCTTGAGTGTATGATGTCGGTTCTTCAGTGTTACTAATTGCTGCAAGATAAGCTTTGTGATTCTGGGAGAAGATAAGCTTTGTGATTCTGGGAGAAGTTGTCATAGTTGACAAAATCTGAAATAAGATATTTGATATTGGGATGCACATTGTAGCAATGGAAGTCTTTGAGGTGTTGTGGTGGTTGTCGTATTCTTTGTGGTAATTCTATTGCAGCATGATTATGGTCCTTAGTGTGCTCCCCCTCAGTCGCATCATCCTCATTGGATGAAATTTGGGAAGCTGAAATTGGGTTGGTTGGATTATGATCATCTTGTGCAGGAGTGTTACTAGGAGATTCTGGTGAGTGATTTGCATGGTCCTATTGCAAATTGTCAATAGCAGGAGTGTCAGGATTTATCAATGTAGTGTTAAGTTCTTGTGAATTGATAGGAGAAATATCTACAAGAGATGGAATCAAATCAATTTGTGGTTCTTCATCACTATAGTATTCTGCAGAATTGTGAACAATGTTGGTGGAAGATGGGTTTGATGGAAGGGATAAGTATCCTCATAGAAGAAGATGTTTCGTGATATATGGAAAGTATGAGTTTGAAGATTATAAACTTTCTAGCCTTTTTGTCCTTGTGGATATCCAAGGAATAAACATTTGTTAGCTCGTGGATCAAATTTGTCTAGTGGTTTGGAGACATTCTTCATGTAACATAAAAATCCAAAATTGCGTAGATGATCATATTGGGGTGC
The DNA here is from genome assembly GCF_024323335.1 of Lathyrus oleraceus. Classification (NCBI taxonomy): domain Eukaryota; kingdom Viridiplantae; phylum Streptophyta; class Magnoliopsida; order Fabales; family Fabaceae; genus Lathyrus; species Lathyrus oleraceus. The sequence goes on from NC_066582.1 coordinate 95,048,906, forward strand.
CTTTTTGAAAAGAAGCTCATAGTGAGTGAGGCCTTTATTAGCAACAGTGGGGGTACGATTGATTAAGTATGCTGCAGTCAAAATGCAGTCACCCCAAAACTGTAGTGGAAGGTTGGCTTGAAAGCGTAATGCTCGCGCTATATTCAATATATGTCTATGTTTACGTTCTACGCGTCCATTTTGCTGTGGGGTGTAAACACAAGAAGTTTCATGAATTATGCCCTCTTGGTGAATGAAATTTAAGAATTTGGAGTTAACAAATTCTGTACCATTGTCGTTGCGGATTTTCTTGATAGTTTTATTGAATTGTCGCTTGATCAAGTTATAGAAAGTAGTCAAGTGATGCAGTGTTTCAGTTTTTGATTTCATTAGGTACACCCAAGTGCCTCTAGTGTAATCATCAATAATTGTGAGAAAATATTATGCTCCATTATGTGCAGCAGTATTGTATTTACCCCAAAGATCACAATGGATCAAATCAAAAGCTGCAATAGCTTTATTATTACTAGAAGGAAATGAGTTTCTACATTGTTTTGATTTATGACATATATCACAACAGACTGATTTATGTGAGTCAAAAGTACATTTAAGATGATACGAAATTTGTGGTAAAGATTGAGGAGATGGGTGTCCCATTCTAGTGTGCCATAAAGTAGTTAAGTCTTTCTTAGCTACCCCTAAGAATCCATGTTGAGATGACTTTGTGAACATATAAACACCTTCATACATGCTACCGAATCCAATACTCTTCTTTGTTAGAGGGTCCTGGATTATGCATCAATTTTGGTCATAAGTTACCGTACAAGATAGATCACGAGTCAATCTATGAATGGAAATCAAGTTGCAGTTGAGTGAAGGAACTAGAGGCACATTATGTAGTATGAAATTAGGGGACACAAGTACATCTCCTATGCAATTAACAGGGGTGGATGTTCTAGTGGTTGTAATGATTTGGAAAGACTTTGACAATTTCTTAATATTATGCAAAATAGATGGTAAAAAAGTCATGTGATGAGATGCACCACTATCAAGTATTCATGTATGAGTTGCATGTACATTATTGCTCATGTTATCGAGATGAGGAACTGGATTTTTGGTGCGAGTGTCATGTAAAGCATGCCTTGTTGTTGAACCTTCTGCAACATCACATTTTTCAACTAATGCGATGTGGTCTCTTCTTGGAGTTCTTCTGGTTTCCCAATGTTAAGGATAACCGATAATTTCAAAGCATTCTTCTTTGACATGACCACTTTTACCACAATGATCACACTTGACTTTCAGGTATTCACACCATTTTGATTTGTCATGTTTGGAAGAGTGAAAAGCTGAACCTGTATTGGTGTTAACGATTCTTGCTGTATCAGTTGTTAACCGCGATTCCTCTCGTTGTATAAGGTTGAAAACACGTCACAACGGTGGGAGGGGATCAAAGTTGAGGGTGATGCCCTTGATTTGAGCAAATTGGTCGTTGTCAAAACCACCAAGAAACAGATGCACACATTGTTCATCATCTCTTTTGGTTAAAGATTTGGAGGCTCCACAGTTGCACTCCGGTATCGGTTGGAGTTCATCAAGTTCGTAGAAAAGACTCTTGAATTTGGTGTAATATTATGTTATACTCATGTCAGAATCTTTCAGCAGAAGACATATGGTGCGCCATAACTGATGAATGCATGGTGTGTTGATCTGGACAAATCTTTCTTCAAGATCAATCCAAATTTTGTGGGCAGTTGATACGTGCGAGATACTTCCATTTAGATTTGGATCGACCACATTGATAATCCATGACCATGACCATGGAATCTGCTTTCTCCTAGCTGTAAAAATCTGCAAAATTGCAGGCAAGTTTCTTGATATAACCATAAACGTAACTGAGTTTCACCTTCGCGCGCAAAGCGAGTTTCATGGTTCGAAGCCATGTACGATAATTGCTGTCATTCAAGATTGAAGAAACAAGAGGGATTCCTGGATTATCAGAATTATTCAGAGTGTATGCAGGGTTGGGTGGGATGATGGTGGATTGAAGTTCGTGCTCAGATTGATCATCATCGGAATGACCATTCCCGAATGTCATATTGAAGATTAACTATAGACATTTATTCATCTATGTTTCTCATGAAATAAAGATTACAATTCAGTGTTTATATTAAGTAACCCAAGAGATAAAAGGGGAAAAAAATAATAGTCTAAATAATATCCTATAAAAATGGTTATGATAAACTCATCTCTAATAATAGTATAATTGATCCCTCCTTAATTACTTTTTATAATAAAAAAAATTAAATAATAAAAAATACCCGTTAAAACCTGAAAAAGTAAACCCCTAACTCATTGTTACGTTTCCATGTAAATAGCATTCATTTGCGCCAAAATTTTCCCCATTAAACCCCCTACTTCATTTCCATGTAAATAACACACTGCCAATTTTACCAAATAATTTATAACAAATAATAATTATAATAATAATTATTATAATCACTTTTTCTTTACAAATTAGTTATAATAATTAATTTAGTATGATTACTACCATAATAATCATTACAGTTACTGAGGTTAATTTTAATTACTTCTACCATCCATAGTACAAACTAGAGTTAACCTAATTAGTTTTTACTTTACCGTAGTTACTTTTTAAGAATTTGTTATGCACAGTAATAAATTTGTTACAAACCTTTTCTCTAGAATCTTCTACTTCTATTTTATTAATGCGTCTCTTTTAAAACTTAAATCAAAACTAAAGCAAATACTATTTTTTTTATTGAAACACTTGAAATCTTGTTACATTCTGTTACAACAATCCGTAGCCGATTCGCTTTTTGTGGTAATAAACTTCATGAGTATGTATAAATAGTTAGTAAGATGACTTTTTCAAACAATAGAGTTAAAAAAAGAAGTGAAAATCAGATAGAGAAAATGAGCAGTGTAAATCAGGTGAGTTTGGTTCATCTTCTTCTTCATACGCTATTATGCTATTTTCTTCCTTCACTGAAAAATGCAATTTGAACACACGCATCGAGTAGCTTTTGATTTTGATTTTCAAGTGATGTTGATTTTGATTTTCAAGTGAGATTGATTTTAACGCTTTACATCTTATTTGCAGACTTCTTATATCCTTCGATTCGATGGTTCGTCCGATGGAAATCCTGGACCAGCTGGTGCAGGAGCTTTACTGTTTGCTAAAGATGGGAAAGTGGTATCAAATTTATGCAACAATTCAACTGAGCATTATGTTATATTATTTAGTTACCAGATGTAGCTGACTCTCATGTTTCTTTTATTGGTAGCTATATCGATTCCGCGAAGGATTGGGACATCAAACAAATAATGCTGCTGAGTTTTACGCATTGATTTTAGGAATGAAACAAGCTATTAAGAAAGGATATAAGAACATTATTGCTGAAGGAGACGGACCACTTGTTATCAATCAGGTACGTTCTATTATATAGCAAAACAGAGAGTTCAACTTCATTACTTGAACTTAAAACTGCATGTGAATGTTGATAAAATGAATACATAGTCCAATTTTTCACTAAATTGTTGAGATTTACCCGTTGCTAGTTTTCACTTTTTATACAATTTTCTTTTCTAAACAACAGTTTCAGGGATTATGGACAATCTGTGACGCAGATATAAAGATGCTACGCGATGAGGCTTTGAAGTTGAAGAATAGCTTTCAATCATTTCGCATGCGACACATTCCTGAGGTGTTTATTTAGTCATACTTTTTGTTATGATTTTTTATCTATTTGATTTAAGAACAACTCTTTATGTATCTGCCTCACGGTTAACAAATATGTTTCTGTTTTTTTTATGGTTAAAGAGCTATAACACTACAGCTGATTCTCTAGCAAACCAGGCTATTGATCTCGGAGGTTAGACTTAATGAGTTTTCTGAGTTTCTACAGGTTTACTTAATGTTTGATTCTTTGATTTTCTGATTATTGAGAATTGCATTGAAACCAAAAAGCACCTTTGGTTTTGTTTGGTTTTCTATTTTAATTGATATATCTCCATTTAGATAACTCTTTGAAACAATACTGAGACCATTTTTTTTTGTAGATGGTCAAGTTGAAGAAGAAAGTCTTGGTTAATGATCATCTGATAGGAAGCCACTGTCAAAAATTATTTGCAATTCATCTGAAAACTCTTGTAATGTGTATCACCATTAGTGTGACTCAACGTGATTGATGTTATGACTCCAAAAAGAAATTTCATTTTGATGCCTTATGTTCTTCCAAATAATTTAACTAAAAAATTATGGTACTTGCAGAACCTACAACAAAAAAGATTACTAAACTTGATTTTATTAATTTTTGTGTGTGGAATGTTTTATCGATTGCGTGGTATAATTTGTTCGGTTCATTTTTGCATATTATTTAACTTTAAACTAGGTAAATTATGGGAATGGATTCGGTACCTTTGTAACTTCAGTGCAATTAATTGATAAATGAATAACTAAAATATATTAGTTATAAAGAGAGATGAATTTTTTAATAAATAAAAAATAACAATTTTGATAATAATTTTGTTAATGAATAAGTTTTAAAGAATATATTGAATTTGACTCTAATATTGTACATATAAGAACCAGGGGAGGCCCTATGGGGTGCGAGGAGTACTACCGCACAGGGTCTCTGACTTTTTAGGATATCGAATTTGATAGATAGGGTCAATATAAATATAATATTAACGAATATATATCACTAATTCCATTTTAATATATGATTGTAGTGTAGCTGAGTGGTGGCTATATTATTTTGGTAGTAATGCAACTTGGATTCGATGGTCAAGTTGAAGAAGAAAGTTTTGGTTTATGTATATTTTTACTTTTATAAAAGAACGCCACTATATTGTTTTTAAATTTAATTTAATGTTGCAATTAATTTAATAAATATTTTCTTTTATTAATATATTAAAGTATATCCTATCCATCGGCCTATAATCTAAATAAATTATATTTAAATTTATTTAAAATTTAATATCGCAATTAACCTAATCAATTTTTTTTATTAATATATTTTATAGATTTATGAAAAATCAAATTTTTACATAGTATTTTTTATCATCTTTGTCTCTATATATTTAATTTTATTTACAATTAAATAAAATATATTTTTTTTAATTTGTTGTGTTTTCATCTATTAAATATCTAATTTTAAAATAGAACATGACCTCCAAATTGATTGGGACGACCCCGATAAGAACTTTAAATATATTTTACCTTTTAATTTAATTTTTTGTATTTTATACATTTATTATTTATTAGAATTTTTAATAATAACTCTTGTGTTAGTTCAACTATCTAGTTTTTATTTGGACTATAATTTACATTTTTTTTTTTAAAATAACATAAATTTATAACATACATAGATTATCATCATATACAATGTCAACTCTTAATTTTTTGTTTTTGTTTTTCTATGGCTTATCATATTTTTTACTATATATTGTTTTAAACATCATTATTTAAAAATTATTGAAAATAAAGCAACGTTGCAACTAGGGATTTAAATGATATCTACGGGGCGGTTAGTATGAAATTCATGTTCTATTTATTGGATAAATATGATATATGTATTTGTCTCATATCCTCATATTCGTGCAAGTATCCATTAAATGGATAATCCGCAAATTTTAAAATACTCGCTAATATTTACCGATATCAATAAATAACATTTTTTTTATAAAATTATTTTTAGAAAAAAATATTTATAGTTTCTTTTAAACAGACAAAAAGTTATGATTACATAACATCCATTCAATTTTTTGTCAATTTATTAACAAAGATTTTGATCATGTTAATTTCCTTCTTTTTCACAAAAAGATAATAACACCCAAATATAATAATATCTATACATTCTATTTTTAATCAAAATAAATGAAAGATATTATGATTGTGAGGTATGGTGGAAGCGTGAACGACATAGGAGTAGGAAGGGAGACGCTGAGACACTGGTTGAACAATGATTGAACAAAGGAAGGGTGTTATTGGTTGGTTGGACGAAGAAATTGTTGAAGTGAGGTCTGAAGTATAAAAAAAGCTTAAATATGAAAGGACTAAATAAGATTTGTATGGAATGCAAAATATTTTAATGCAAAGAAAACTTTTGAAAAAAAGAGAAGACTAATTTTTAGAAGATAAAAAGATATAGTATAATAAACTAATGATGGTAAAATAATTTTTATAATTTACTAAAGGATACGAATATCCATGGGCATGTGTATCATTAAACTTGCATCTGGATCCATTAAAAAACAAGTATTTAAATATCCATTCTTTTAATATGTGGATATCCGTTAAACTACCCGCTCCGTACTCGTGACTGATTTTATCCGTGAATACTTGCGGATACGAGTTCTTTTGTTATCCCTAGTTAGAACATGTTCCAACACGAAACACATTTTTGTAAAGACCAAAAACAGAACCACCAACAATAATAACATTATTATTGTTGTTGTTTTCATTGACCATCATTTGTAATGCACTTTCATCAACATTTATTCATCTCATCAACAACAACAAAATTTGTAACAACAACAAATTCACAAACGATAACAAGACAAGGAAGGTATAGAAGAAACGTAAACACCAAATGAGACACACATATAGGGTACGTGAGAAGAGTGAAGAATTTCAAGAATGTCACCTCATACTTCTTCCCAAAAGTCTATAGTGACTTTGGTGTAAAATAGATGTACTCTATCTTTAAGGATTACGTGGAGATTGAAGAAGTGGTGATTCTACTAAAGTGGGATAAGAGAGGGAAGATATACATTTTTGTTAGGTTCAACAATGTGTAAGAGGAAAGGGTGTTGGCAACAAGATTAGATAACATCTTCATGAGAGTAGGAAAATCCATGCAAATATACCAAGTTTCAGAGGGGGAAATATGAAATGAAAGGGATAACTAGTGTAGGAAATCAAACTATTAGAGCAAAAAAGAGTGAAGTTGATGTGAAGAATGCAAGGCCATGAAAAATAACATAACACCAAATGCCACGGAATGTAAGACGATGGAAATGATCATATGCACAAGTTATGGGAAACCACCATAATGAGAGAAAACCAAAAGCCAGAAGATAAAGGAAAAGCAAAGCTCCATTTGCACATCTAGAGTACAACGTGGAGGAAGAAGACCTAACAAGATTCAAAAACTCATTTTGTATGAGTGATAGAGAATTCAGGTATGACATACAATATCCAAGAAGCATTCAACATAAAAGGATATGTTTCATTAAACATCACTCCACTTGGAGAAAACTTATGCCTACTAAAGGAAAGAGAGTGAGGGGGTGAACTAAAGACTCTAGCGGTGGAAGTACGAGATTGGCTAGGATAATGGTTTACTGAGATAAGACATTGACAACCTGAAGATATGGATAACGAAAAAAGTGACTTGGATTAGATGTTATGGAAAATATTGTCACTTCTTCTACTTGGTCCTTTGTTGTGTTGTTCCTATATGATAAAGTAATGGAGGGGATCAGAGGAAAACACTTATCTCAAGCAATAACAACTCAGTGGGCCAAAACACAAAGGCCCAGACCAAGAAATAGTCAAACACAATGAAATTCAAATCCAAGATGAAAATGAATCAAATTATGCAACTTAATGCTCTTATTATGTAGCTCTTCTTCCAACCAAACCTAACTCAACGAGAAAAAATATGGTCCCACCAAAAAATATTCAATCACCCTCAAATTCGAAGGAGTTTAAAGGCCGTTATTTAGGAGGATCAATCTTATGTTTTGACTCGACAACAAATTTAGATATAGTCCAAGGTAATAGGCATTTATGAGAAAATATAGAGATAAATGTAGTGGGGAAAGTATGGAAGGAAATCATAACAATGTGTATAGTAGGCAAGAAGATAGATGGAGTCTATAAGGAAGCTATTCATGGAATGAAGTCAAGAGATCAAGAATGAAAGGGAAGAAGGGAGACGACAAACAAAAAAAACACAATGAATATTATGTCTTTCAATATTATAAGGGGTGAGAACTTGTCAAAGAGGAAGAGGATTCAACAAATCCTTCAAAAGGGAAAAGTAGACATGTGTTGTCTTCATGAGACAAAAATACAAGTCATGAATGATGTTGTAAAGCTAGTATGCAGGGAAACAAAGATGTTAATTGGTATGCAAAAGGATTTCAAGGAATGTCAGAAGGCATGATGATATTATGGAAACTAGGAACAATCTCACCATAATCCAGCTTCATTAGGAAATGATACATTGGAGTCTGCGCATATTGGAAAGTGAAGGTATGCTATTTTGTCGATATTAATTACTCATTTACCATTGAGAGAAAGATAAAGATGTGGGAAGAACTTATAAACCTAAAAGGAAAATGGGTGCATGATGAGTGTTGTCTAGAAGGTGGCTTTAATGCTACTAGAAACAAAAGGGAAAGAAACAAATTTAGTAATCAAACAAAGTTAGGATAAATTCAAGAATTTAATGAATTAATTGAATTCATAAAAGTGGTGAATGTTCAGATGATTGGAAAGAAATTCACTTGGACTAAAGTTTGAGGAAGAAGTTAAGGAAATAAATGAGCTTGACATACTGATAGGAAATAATAAAATGACAATTAATGATGAATGGGAGGAAGAAAGGAAGAAGGCATCCAATTCAATTTCTGATAAGACAAAAGTCCAAGCACAAGTGGGTGAGAGAGCGTGACCTCAACCCTAGATATTTTCACTCAATAATGAGATCAAGAAGGAGGAGGAATGTCATTGTTACAATTAATACAAATATGAGAATGGTTGAAAAAGTAGAATAAGTGAAAGGGGAAGTAAATAGATTCTTTGAAGAAAGATTTAGAGAAGTTAATCACAACAGACCTATAATGAAAGACATATAATTCAAGAATTGTCAGTGGAGGAAAAGTAAACATTAGAAGAAACATTAACTTATGTAGAGATTAAAAAGTTGGGTGGGAAAGGGATGAAGATAAATGCTCAGGGACTAGATAGAATTATGTAAGTTGTAAATGCGCCTAAAAGGGGGGGTGAATTAGGTGGTAAAAATTTCTTCGATCTTGTTTCCAGTTCTTGGTTATTTTTCGTTTAAGTTCTGAAAAATAAATTGCGAAAAGTAAAAGGACACCGGAAATTATAGTGGTTCCCTTCACACTCCGAAGGTACTCCACTCCCCTTTCGACTCGAAAGAGATTTCACTATAGTTAGAATTATTGTACAGCCTACTCACACCAATGGTGATGCTTACTATCTAACCTATAGGTAATCAAGTGTATGAAGAACAATCCTCTTCAACACTTCACTTGTTTCCAACAATCCTAGACAACAAGGTATGGTACAAAAATCTGAACTTAATTAAAAAGTTGATGATGAATCTTGAATATATTAATCACTTGGATTAATCTTCCCCTTTGGATATCAATCACTCAATGTAGTATACAAGTGTTCAAATAAAATGATATGTATTCTTAGCAAGGTATATGAAGGTTTAATGCAAAGAATACTTTTTTAAGAAAGTTTTTGGACACTTGATAAAATCTGAGTTTTTATAAGAATGATTAATTGAGAGTGTTTTCAAGAAAGGAGGTGGTCATAAAAAATGAGTAATGATGTTTATATATTGCTACAAACACCTTTTTGAAAGAGTATGATGAATGAAAAGATGCCATGATTCAAAGGAATGCAAAGAAAACATTTGAATGAAGAAATGCACCAATCTGCCAAAATTCGTCAGTGGTAACCGGTTACTGCTTGGTGGGTAACCGGTTACTTGCTTCCAACGTCCAAAAAATATTTGAAAAACAACAGTGGTAACCGGTTACTGCTTGGTGGGTAACCGGTTACTGAAGCTCAGTTTTGAAAAATAGAATTTGGTAGAATGTGAAAAATGAAATGTAATACATCCTAATTTTATATATGAACCAAGATATCATGGAATAAATATTTGAAAACTTGTATATCATATTGGTGAAAGTTTTAGATATACCAATGATGATACTTGATCCTTTGAAATGATATACTTCACTTGAATCTTTATTCCACTTCAATTCACTTCAAGTCTTTGACAACTTTTTGATCTTTTCACATGAGAATTGTTGAGAGATGTTGTAATCATCAAAATCATCAAGGAGCCATGACTTCACAATCTCCCCCTTTTTTATGATGACAACTCACTACTTGAAAGTTGATTCTAAACTTGTTTCTCTAATCCAAGGATATCTCCCCCTATGCAAGTGCTCCCCCTTTCTTTTGGAATATGAGCAAAGCTTTGGAAATGTGTATCTTTCTTACAAAATATTAGAGAAACAAAAACAACAAGCAATTCTTCTCCCCCTTTGTCATTAGCAAAAAGGTTGGGAAAATACTTGATAAAAAACAGTCATACATTCACAAACATAATAAGCATTCATTCATAAAAATGATAACCAACATTTAAACACATAAAAACATGATATTGTACTAGATAATTAGAAACATAACACATAAAAACTACAACATAGATATGATAAGAACATAAACAAGACCATAACACTTAATCACTTCCGGAACCCTCTTCCATCTCCACATCTTCTTCTTCTTCAAAGGACGGTTTAGAGCGGTAAAGCTTGAGAAGTTTGTTAATCCCACACATTGCTTGATGATGATTGGAGTTCATTTGCAATTTCATAGACATCATCTCATGATGAAGAGATTCCAAGGAATATCCTCCTTTCGGGGCAGCAACATCCAATTCATCTCTATATCTATAAGTGCCATCCGGAGCAAGAACAATTCTGGCATTCTTAGTGATTGTGGTTTTGTTGATCTCACACAATTGTTCATCCATCTCAAGATATTCTTCATCTTTAAGAGGAACATTAAAATAAGCCAATAATTTTGAGACAAAGTAAGCATATGGCAGCCCTCCGGCGAGACCAAGTTGATGTCTCAAATGATAAAAGAACAAATATGACCAATTTATATCCCATCCCATTTTCAAGGCTTTAATAAAAAACACATCAAAGTCGGCCACTTGAGCATGATTAGAATGTCGAGGCACCAAAATGTATGCTAAAACATAGTGTAACATCCGGTCACTAACAATCAAGGATTTAGCATACTTGATAACACGAGATGATTGAGACTGTCTACCAATTAAATCATCATGAGTTCCACGAGAAATCTCAACAAAATAGTTCAAAGTATCAAAATCTTTCCATTCCTCACTTGGAATAAATCCGATACGGAATTCATATCCCTTATTTGGAATTCCTAAACATTTAGAAATATCTTCTAACCCAATAGACATCTTAGTATTGTTAACAAAAGACTCCATACATATGTCACCAAACTCATCATGTGCAAACTTAATATTGCGATAAAAAGTTTTAACCAATTCGGGATAAATCAAGCCTACCTCAGAGACCAAATCTTTAACACCAGAATTTTGCAGAAGCTCCTCAAAATTGAAACTGTGAGCAGGAAAGGCAGTGAACTTCACATATTTTGTCTTCATCAATTCCCTTCTACCAACTTCAGATTTGAATTTCTTAGCCTTTGAAGGTTGCATGTCCACAGTTTCTTCCCTAATTTCATCAGCTTGAGAACTTTCACCAATAGGTTGCTTTCCTTTGTTCTTCTTGGAAGGAGCCATGATTTTGGTTTTGAGAGTTAGGGTTTGAAAGGGAAATCCGAAAATGGAACTTGAATTGAGAGAGGTGAAGATGGTTGGATGATGGAAGAGAGAGTGGGTTTGATATTTAAGAGGTTGATTTAGGATTTTGAGTAAGTGGGTGTGATATTCTTGAAAATGGGTTTATGACATTGAAGGTGGAAGGTGGAAGATGGAAGATGATAGTGTTCCAAGACAAAGTGACAAACACACGTAAAGAGTGCAACACATGTGAATGTTTTAAATTATTATTATTATTTTTTTGACTTTTTCAGTGGTAACCGGTTACTACCCCGTAGATAACCGGTTACACAAGCAAAAATATGAAAAATAAATAAATAAAAAAGAACGAACAACGGTAAACGGTTACTACCCTGCAGGTAACCGGTTACTCAAGCCAAATATGCAAAAATAGTGACTTGATACAGCAAGTATGGTAACGAATTTTCATAAATTATCACTTAGACATGTTTAAGCACATATTAAGGCAACTTTTAGTCAAAAACACATATCATGAAAAATAATATACATTGTAGAAAAATCGAAAAACGTCATACTTTCGACATAGAATACATAAACGTTACCTCTGAAGCTTTTTGTTCTCGATGGACCAAAGAGATCCATGTACAACAATTGTAGTGGCCTAGTTGTGGACACCACATTCTTGGAAATGAAAGTTGACTTAGTTTGCTTTCCTTTTTGACAAGCACCACACAACCCATCTTTGATGAATTTGATCATCGGCAATCCAATGACTAAGTCATGCTTGATCAATTTATTCAAGTGCTCCATATGAATATGAGCAAACCTCTTGTGCCATAACCATGATTCATTGTTGTTTTCCAAGAGACACCTAACATTCAAAGATAAGTTATCTAAAGAGATTTGAAATATATTATTAACTCTTTTACCTTTTAGCATAACTTCATGAGTAACTTCATTTTCAATCAAACATTCATCTTTAGTGAAGTTGACTTTGAAACCTCGGTCACACAATTGGCTAATGCCAAGGAGACTATGCTTTAGACCTTCTACAAATAGGACATCTTCTATAGTTGTTGAAGGCGGTGAACCAATGATGCCTACGCCAAGGATTCTTCCTTTGTTGTTGTCACCATAAGTAACATATCCTTTGGCCTTAAGCGTTAGATGTGAAAATTTGTTTAAGTCACCCGTCATGTGCCTTGAACACCCATTATCAAGATACCATTGATTTGAGGAGGTCTTCAAGCATACCTACAAAACAGAGTTAAGTTTTATTAGGTACCCAAATTGCTTTGGGTCCTTCAAAGTTAGTTCCTTTCTTAACCCATACATAATGGCCTTGAGCAACACTAAAGTTTCTAACATAACATGCATTAGGAGTATGACCTTTAATACCACAATAGAAACATGTAGGCTCAAAGTTGCTTTTATATCTAGGGGGATAAGATTTCTTTTTATAATAAGATTTGTTCCTTTTCCTATTATTATATTGATGAACCACTTTAGGCTTGTTACTTTTATCTAAAGGAATTTGTTCTTTAGCTTTTACAAAAATGGTCTTGTTAGAAGTTTTTTTAGCAAAATTTGAATAACCTAAACCACTTTTATCATTTGAGTATCTTTGACTACTAAGAACATGTTCCAATCCGATTTGACCTTTTTCATATCTTTTAATAACTCTCTTCAATTGAACTATTTGAAAAGCAAGTGACTCACATTTAGTGCATGCAAAATTCTTGATTAATTCTTCCTTTTCATCTTTGAGATTATTTTTCATTTTCTCAATATTTTCTTCCAAAGTTGATATTTGATTCTTTTGAGATGAAATGGTTTTGTATAGAATTTTGCATTCACTTATAAGTTCATCAATTGCTCCTTGAGCATCATTATCAAAAATTGAAAAGTTACTACTAACCTCATCGTCTTCATCGTCGGAATGATGTGATGCCATCAATGCTAGATTTGCGCTTTGATCACTATCGGAATCCGATGAAGAACTTATTTCATTGTCATCCCAAGCAATGTAGGCCTTCTTATTGTAATCCTTCTTTCCTTTGTTGTCACGATTCTTTGCGAGTTTGGGACATTCCGGTTTGATGTGGCCTTGTTTTCCACATTCATAGCATGTAATGTCTTCATTGGATGTTGATACTTCTCTTTCTTTGTTCTTTGAGAACTTCTTTCTTCTTGTGTAACTAGAGTTTCCAATATTATTATTTGCACCAAAATATTTTCCTAGTCTTTTTACAAGAAGTATAAAGTTTTCGTCTTCTTCGGGATTGTCTTCTTTCTTCACAACTTTGGAATCAACTTTTAAGGCAATGCTCTTGGATTTCTTCTCTTGGACCTCATGTTTCTCCAATAGTCCAAGTTCCGTCTCATATTCTTGAAGCTTTCCGAATAAAGTAGCGGATGTCATTGTTGATAAACTTTTCTTTTCGGAAATCGCCGTCACTTTGGGTTGCCATTCTCTTGTTAAAGACCTAAGCACTTTAAGATTAAGTTCATCATTAGTTAGTATCTTACCAAGTGCTTTCAAGTGATTTGTCAAATGCACGAATCTTTTTTGCAAGTCGAGGATTGATTCTCCCGGTTGCATTCGGAATAACTCGTACTCTTGACTTAACGTGTTCAATCTAGATCTCTTGACTTCGGCCGTTCCTTCGTGAGTTTCTACAAGAGTATCCCATATTTCCTTTGCCGTTGTACATGTTGAGACGCGGAAGAATTCATCCATTCCAAGTGCACTTTGTAAAATATTAATCGCCTTTTTATCATAGAGAACCCTTTTCTTATCATCATCATCCCATGATCCTTGTGGCTTTGTTGAACTAGCACCGTTGACAACCGTTATAAAAATAAAAGGACCATTTTGAACCGCCTCCCATATGTCACTTCCTTGTGCTTCTAAATGTGCCTTCATACGGATTTTCCAAAAGTCGAAATATTGACCGGAAAACAAAGGAGGCTTGTTACTACTACCACCATCTTTAAATACACGATCATTGTTTGCGGAAGCCATCTGAATCTTTAGGAACAAGTTACCTATAACTTGCTCTGATGCCAAATGTAAGTTGTAAATGCGCCTAAGAGGGGGGGTGAATTAGGTGGTAAAAGTTTCTTTGATCTTGTTTCCGGTTCTTGGTTATTTTTCGTTTAAGTGCTGAAAAATAAATTGCGGAAAGTAAAAGGACACCGGAAATTATAGTGGTTCCCTTCACACTCCGAAGGTACTCCACTCCCCTTTCGACTCGAAAGAGATTTCACTATAGTTAGAATTATTGTACAGCCTACTCACACCAACGGTGATGCTTACTGTCTAACCTATAGGTAATCAAGTGTATGAAGAACAATCCTCTTCAACACTTCACTTGTTTCCAACAATCCTGGACAACAAGGTATGATACAAAAATCTGAACTTAATTAAAAAGTTGATGATGAATCTTGAATATATTAATCACTTGGATTAATCTTCCCCTTTGGATATCAATCACTCAATGTAGTATACAAGTGTTCAAATAAAATGATATGTATTCTTAGCAAGGTATATGAAGGTTTAATGCAAAGAATACTTTTTTAAGAAAGTTTTTGGACACTTGATAAAATCTGAGTTTTTATAAGAATGATTAATTGGGAGTGTTTTCAAGAAAGGAGGTGGTCATAAAAAATGAGTAATGATGTTTATATATTGCTACAAACACCTTTTTGAAAGAGTATGATGAATGAAAGGATGCCATGATTCAAAGGAATGCAAAGAAAACATTTGAATGAAGAAATGCACCAATCTGCCAAAATTCGTCAGTGGTTACCGGTTACTACTCGGTGGGTAATCGGTTACTTGCTTCCAACGTCCAAAAAATATTTGAAAAACAACAGTGGTAACCGGTTACTGCTTGGTGGGTAACCAGTTACTGAAGCCTAGTTTTGAAAAATAGAATTTGGCAGAATGTGAAAAATGAAATGCAATACATCCTAATTTTCTATATGAACCAAGATATCATGGAATAAATATTTGAACACTTGTATATCATATTGGTGAAAGTTTTAGATATACCAATGATGATACTTGATCCTTTGAAATGATATACTTCACTTGAATCTTTACTCCACTTCAATTCACTTCAAGTCTTTGACAGCTTTTTGATCTTTTCACATGAGAATTATTGAGAGATGTTGTAATCATTAAAATCATCAAGGAGCCATGACTTCACAAATTAAATTTGGTTTATTAAAATATGTTGCAATGTAATGGAAGATGATATAGTCAAGTTTATTGTTGAGTTTCACAAGAATTAAAAACTCCTTAAAGCTATAAAAACTTCCTTCTTAGCCTTTACACCAAAGCATGACAATCCACAAGATTTGGGAGAGTACATACCAATTTGTTTGGTGGAAAGATACTAACATCAAGGATCAAGACAGTATTAGGAAAGATTGTGTCAAAATGTCAAACAATATTTGTACCAGGGAGGAAAATCATTGATGGAGTAATGGTAGTAAATGAAATCATTTACCCAGCCAAGAGGGAGGGGAGAAAATGTCTTATGCTGAAGGTAGACTTTGAGAAAGTCTATGACAATGCCAATTGGATTTACCTAAGATACATGCTAAGAAGAGTAGTTTTTTTGAGATAAATGGATGTTGTGCATGCAAGCTTGCATATTCAACATTAGTATGTATGTACTGGTGAATGACAGTCCAACCAAGGACTTCAAAGTAAGCAAATGGTTAAGGTGTGGATCTATGTGCTTGTAAGTAACAAAGAATAACATCTGGAGTTTCGATGACAACATCGTAGAGTAATAACCCTCAACCCTTATGATGATCAAAGCATCTTATAGAAGAATTCAAGATCAAATTTTTATATAATCAAATACTATCTAGCAAAGTCTTAAAGCTCCTCTGGTGAAAGATATGAAAGCTTGCCAAGTCATGTTTTCCGGTCTGTCTGAGTGAACCGAGTACTGTAAAAGTAAGGTAGTTGCTTAAAAGAACTAAGGCAACTCACACACATTTCAAAAAAATTCTACCTTAAAAATGTTTTTCTATGCCAGAACCAAGTGATTAAAAATATTTCCAAACAAATTTTTAACCATCTAATCGATTAGAAAAATATGCCAATCGATTGGCAGAACTTGTTTACCAGCCAATCAATTGGAAAAACATGTTAATCGATTACATGAGTGCCAATCGATTACAAAATCAATAAGGTCAACACATTAATGACTTGTAACGACTCTATATCCAAACCTTTCTTTTTAGGCTTGCCAACAAATTGTAAATGAGCTATCTAATCGGTTAGAGCTTTTTGCCAATCGATTAGATAATCAATTCGGCCTATGGATAATTTCCTTTATTGGATTTTCCAACTACCATATAAGAGAGGTCCATCCTCACTTCATTCCACACCAATTTCTAACGCTTTCGTATTTCTTTGGAATTCATCTTTTTCTCTCTCCTTAGAAAAAAAATATTTCCTTTCACTTCAAATTGTCTTAGTGCTAGTAAGTGAAAATTTACTTGTGAGGAAGATAATTTTGTAAGTCATCGTGCTGGTCATTTATATTTTGAAGGGTGAGATATCTTTAAGAGATTGGGTTTGGTTTTTGAGATTGACCTATATAAAATCTATGTTCTTGGTTTATTAAGGTTTGCCGAAAAAAGCTTTGTTTTGGTTATTGAGATCAACCATAAATCTATAAATAGTTTGATAGTTTAGCCTAGGTTAAAAGCTTTCACTTGGTTGGAGACAAGCCTATTAAAATATCAAGATCAGATTGTATTAAAGGTTTGTGGGTATAGCCTTCAAAAGCTAAAACTTTATAATAAAACTCTCAAGAAGACGTCTTGGGGACAAGACTAGGTCAACGTTCGACCAAACCTGTATAACTATATGGTGCAATCTTTATAAACCCTTCTATTTTATTTTATGTAATTTACTTTCAGTATTTTATTTCCGCTGCAATTGCTCACCTAAAAATTTACTAATAAGATCTTAATCGAGAAAGGTTTAAATTAATCACGAATTTTGAATACCACAATTCACCCCCTCTTGTGCTTGAAGTCACTTGTCCAACAAGTGGCATCAGAGCCTACATCATGTTAAGGACTAATCATCTCAGGAGGAAAAATGTTTTCAAGCTATTGACTAAACAAACCTCCATCATTTAATGGATAAGAGTATAGTTTATGGAAAGACAAAATGAAATTTTTCGTAAAAGGGACATATCGTGGTATTGGTAAGGTTGTGAAAGAAAGACCTTCTGTCCCTATACACACGGTGTTAATGGTGCTGTAGTAGACAAAACTGAAAAGTTATGGTCCAAAGAGGATAAAGAGAATGTGCAATGCGGTTTTAAAGCTAAGAACATCATCACCATTGCACTCGGTCTTGATGAGTTCTTGCGAGTCTCTTACTACGGAACTGTTAAAGAAATATGGGACATCCTCAAAATTACTCATGAAGGTACTACTGAGGTGAAGAGGGAAAATTCAGGCACATTAACTAATGAGTATGAACTCTTTAGAATGAAATCTGAAGAGAACATAAATCAAATGCAAACACAATTCACTCACATCGTGAGTCATATGAGAACTATGGGGAAAACATTCTCAAATGAGGAATTAGTCATATAAATTCTTAGATGCTTAAACCGTAGTTGGAAGTCCAAAGTTAGTTTAATTTGTGAATATAGGGATTTAGAGACTATGGACACACACACACACACACAATTTTTTTTTTTGGAAAATTGCAGGAATATGAAATGGAACTCAAACGACTTTCCATAGATGAAGAAGAAGAAAAGAAAAACAAGAGTCCGACACTTAAAGATGAAGAATCTGACTCAGATAGTGACATAACCCTCATAGTAAAGAACTTCAAAATATTTATGAAGAATGAGAAAAAGCAAGCAGAAAAAGCAGGAAAGTATGAACAAAAATCATTCACTCCAACATGTTACAACTGCGGAAATAAAGGAAATATCAAACCACGTTGGCCTCTATTCAAAAAGGTAAATAAAAAATTCAAAAATAATCAAAAGAAAAAGAAAGCATATGTCGCATGGGAAGACAATAATATGGAATCCTCATATGATGAAGAAGAAAAACCCAACATATGTTTAATGACAAAACATCGAGATGATGAGGTAACATATCAATTTTCCTATCATGATTTATTTAGATTATGTAAGAAATTAACAAAAGAAACAACCAAACTAGAGAAAATTATTTCTATATCTAAGGATACTATCTCCATTCTTAAAACTAAAAAAAACCCTAGAAAAGGAAATAGAACGCCTTAGAAAGAAGGAAGAAAACTTCAATCAAAATCCTTCCACTAAAAAAGAAGAATCTGATATGTGTAATAGCTGTAACAACTTAAAAAATGAAGTCTACGAGATTCAGAAAACACTTGTCAAATTCACCAAAGAGAGAGAGATAACCTAGAAGTATTGATAGGAAATCGAAGAGCCTCCTACAACCAAGCCAAATTAGGTTATTAACTGAGGAACAACAACATGAGCTTTGAGAACATATGTAAAACAAGAACACATCTCCCTGTAAACCCTTAAAATACAAACATTGCAATAAATAAGAACACGTAGCTATGTTCTGTTTTATAAGGAAAATCCATGAAAGCAAAGAAGGACGCCCCCTTCATACTTCTATAAAAAATATTGTGAACACAAATCCAAAATATCATCTAACTCTGAAAATGCATATATATATATATATATATATATATATATATATATATATATATATATATATATATATATATATATATATATATATATATATATATATATATATATATATATATATATATATATATATATATATATATATATATAAGACAAGAAAGAAAATGTTTTATGAAACTAAAAAGCAAGGACCCAAGATGATATAGATACCTAAATTTAAGAACTAACATGTTCTCTGCAGGAATGCTTTACAGTCTCAAACACTAAATGGTATCTTGATAGCGTCTACTCAAAGCATATGACAAGTGACAAAACCTTATTCTCCATCTTCTTTCCCAAAGAATGATGATTTGGCTCATACGAAGATTATAATAAGGGAAAAATACTAGGTGTTGGTACCATTGATAAGTTCCCAAATCTAAGTATTGGGAAGGTCCTCTTGGTAAAAGGACTTAAGCATAACTTGCTAAGCATTGGTCAACCATGTGACAAAGGTAACAATGTAACATTTGATTCTTCTGGCTGTAGGGTCATAAAGTAAAAATCAAATGAAACTCTATTTACTAGCTAAAAAAATGGAAATACATACACAATGAATTTAAACAAAATTCCTTCAAATGATGTATGTAACACCCCATACTACTTTTAGGATCACCGACTGACCATACAAACCAATATAAGTCTTTTCAGCATACTTTGTCCTTGCTCACACGCTTTCCAGGAAATTTCCCAGAAGGTCACCCATCCAAATACTACTCCAAGTCAAACATGCTTAACTATGAAGTTCTTAGTTGTTAGGCTACCAAAAATAAGATGCATCTTGTTGGTATAGGTAGTAACAATCAATTCTTATAAGCATTCCTTCAACCATGCAGTCCCATACTTGCAAAACCTCTGGATCTCTCTCATTCCGCTATGAATTTGGCGACCACTCTCCGCTCTCTTCGGCCTCGAGTGTCACATCCATTCTCCGCCCTCTTAGGCCTTGGGTGTTACATGCCCCTAACTTTCACTTGGTTCATCCTCGAACCACATCATACTGGGATATATCTGACTCTGATACCACTTGTAACACCCCATAATGCTTTTAGGATCACCGACTGACCCCACAAACCAACATAAGTCTTTTCAACATACTTTTTCTTCACTCACCTACTTCTCGGTAAACTTCCCATAAGGTCACCCATCCAAATACTACTCTAAGTCTAACAAACTTAACTATGGAGTTCTTATTTGTTAGGCTACCAAAAATAAGATGCATCTTGTTGGTATAGGTAGTACCAATCAATCATTATAAGCATTCCTTCAACCATGCAGTCTCATACCTACACAACCTTAGGATCCCTCTCATTCCGATTTGAATTCAGCCACCACTCTCCGTCCTCTTCGACTTCAAGTGTTACATCCACTCTCCACCCTCTTCAACCTTGGTTGTTATAATGTATGTATCCTAAGTAACAAACACTAAATGGTATCAAACACTAAATGGTATCTTGATAGCGTCTACTCAAAGCATATGACAAGTGACAAAACCTTATTCTCCATCTTCTTTCCCAAAGAATGATGATTTGGCTCATACGAAGATTATAATAAGGGAAAAATACTAGGTGTTGGTACCATTGATAAGTTCCCAAATCTAAGTATTGGGAAGGTCCTCTTGGTAAAAGGACTTAAGCATAACTTGCTAAGCATTGGTCAACCATGTGACAAAGGTAACAATGTAACATTTGATTCTTCTGGCTGTAGGGTCATAAAGTAAAAATCAAATGAAACTCTATTTACTAGCTAAAAAAATGGAAATACATACACAATGAATTTAAACAAAATTCCTTCAAATGATGTATGTAACACCCCATACTACTTTTAGGATCACCGACTGACCATACAAACCAACATAAGTCTTTTCAGCATACTTTGTCCTTGCTCACACGCTTTCCAGGAAATTTCCCAGAAGGTCACCCATCCAAATACTACTCCAAGTCAAACATGCTTAACTATGAAGTTCTTAGTTGTTAGGCTACCAAAAATAAGATGCATCTTGTTGGTATAGGTAGTAACAATCAATTCTTATAAGCATTCCTTCAACCATGCAGTCCCATACTTGCAAAACCTCTGGATCTCTCTCATTCCGCTATGAATTTGGCGACCACTCTCCGCTCTCTTCGGCCTCGAGTGTCACATCCGTTCTCCGCCCTCTTAGGCCTTGGGTGTTACATGCCCCTAACTTTCACTTGGTTCATCCTCGAACCACATCATACTGGGATATATCTGACTCTGATACCACTTGTAACACCCCATAATGCTTTTAGGATCACCGACTGACCCCACAAACCAACATAAGTCTTTTCAACATACTTTTTCTTCACTCACCTACTTCTCGGTAAACTTCCCATAAGGTCACCCATCCAAATACTACTCTAAGTCTAACAAACTTAACTATGGAGTTCTTATTTGTTAGGCTACCAAAAATAAGATGCATCTTGTTGGTATAGGTAGTACCAATCAATCATTATAAGCATTCCTTCAACCATGCAGTCTCATACCTACACAACCTTAGGATCCCTCTCATTCCGATTTGAATTCAGCCACCACTCTCCGTCCTCTTCGACTTCAAGTGTTACATCCACTCTCCACCCTCTTCAACCTTGGTTGTTATAATGTATGTATCCTAAGTAACAAACACTAAATGGTATCAAACACTAAATGGTATCTTGATAGCGTCTACTCAAAGCATATGACAAGTGACAAAACCTTATTCTCCATCTTCTTTCCCAAAGAATGATGATTTGGCTCATACGAAGATTATAATAAGGGAAAAATACTAGGTGTTGGTACCATTGATAAGTTCCCAAATCTAAGTATTGGGAAGGTCCTCTTGGTAAAAGGACTTAAGCATAACTTGCTAAGCATTGGTCAACCATGTGACAAAGGTAACAATGTAACATTTGATTCTTCTGGCTGTAGGGTCATAAAGTAAAAATCAAATGAAACTCTATTTACTAGCTAAAAAAATGGAAATACATACACAATGAATTTAAACAAAATTCCTTCAAATGATGTATGTAACACCCCATACTACTTTTAGGATCACCGACTGACCATACAAACCAACATAAGTCTTTTCAGCATACTTTGTCCTTGCTCACACGCTTTCCAGGAAATTTCCCAGAAGGTCACCCATCCAAATACTACTCCAAGTCAAACATGCTTAACTATGAAGTTCTTAGTTGTTAGGCTACCAAAAATAAGATGCATCTTGTTGGTATAGGTAGTAACAATCAATTCTTATAAGCATTCCTTCAACCATGCAGTCCCATACTTGCAAAACCTCTGGATCTCTCTCATTCCGCTATGAATTTGGCGACCACTCTCCGCTCTCTTCGGCCTCGAGTGTCACATCCATTCTCCGCCCTCTTAGGCCTTGGGTGTTACATGCCCCTAACTTTCACTTGGTTCATCCTCGAACCACATCATACTGGGATATATCTGACTCTGATACCACTTGTAACACCCCATAATGCTTTTAGGATCACCGACTGACCCCACAAACCAACATAAGTCTTTTCAACATACTTTTTCTTCACTCACCTACTTCTCGGTAAACTTCCCATAAGGTCACCCATCCAAATACTACTCTAAGTCTAACAAACTTAACTATGGAGTTCTTATTTGTTAGGCTACCAAAAATAAGATGCATCTTGTTGGTATAGGTAGTACCAATCAATCATTATAAGCATTCCTTCAACCATGCAGTCTCATACCTACACAACCTTAGGATCCCTCTCATTCCGATTTGAATTCAGCCACCACTCTCCGTCCTCTTCGACTTCAAGTGTTACATCCACTCTCCACCCTCTTCAACCTTGGTTGTTATAATGTATGTATCCTAAGTAACAAAGATGAATCTTGGATATGGCATAGGAGAATAACACACATTCACATGGGCCACTTAAATAAGTTGGTTCGAAAATATCTTGTAGACAGACTGCCAAACTTGCACTTTGAAAAGAACAAATTATCTGATGCATGTCAAAAAGGGAAGCAAGTAAGGGCCTATTTTAAATCTAAAAATATAGTTTCTACAGATCGGCCCTTGCAGCTACTTCACATGGACCTTTATGGCCAATATAGAAATGTAAGTTTAGGTGGAAACGTCTATGCTCTTGTCATTATGGATGTCTACTCTCGATATACATGGACAAATTTTTTATCTCATAAAAGAGACGTGTTTGATGCCTTTCAAACAAAAAAGGAGCAAGAATTGCATCCATAAGAAGTGATCATGGAGAAGAATTCCAAAATGAGGAATTTGAAAATTTATGTAACGAGAACGGTATTCAGAAAACCTTTTCCACTCCATGAACTCTCCAAGAGAATGGGGTAGTAGATAGGAAAAACAGATTTCTAGTAGAGCTTGTGAGGATGATGCTCAATGAGACTAATCTTCCTAAATACCTCTAGGTTGTTGCTGTAAATACCGTTTGCTATGTCATGAATCATGTCTTAATATGACGAATTCTAAAGTGGACGGCCTATGAGCTATACAAAGGAAGAAATCCGAATATATCTCACTTTCCTTTCTTAGGATGCAAATGCTTCATCCATAATAACATAAAAGATAAGCTTGGAAATTCGACGCAAGAGCTGATGAAGGCATATTCATAGGATATTCCACTTTGAGCAAAGCCTTTAGAATATACAATCTAAAAAGCAAAACAACCGAAGAATCAATTCATGTTACTTTTGACAAATCTAACCCCAAAATTGTTAAGGTAGAAGTTGTTGACTGTGCAAGTATCCTAGAGAAAACAAATATGGATGACAATCAATAACTAAACTAAGAGCATAATGAAAATCAAGTGATAGAAGAAGAATCATTTTAGGATCAAGCCCCATACACTCCACAGAAAAAACCAGATATTCCAAAGGAATAAAGACTAATAAAAAATATCATCCAATACAAAATGTTATTAGAGACATATCCAAACAAGTCACCACTAGATGATCACTCAACAAAGTATGTAACATTGTGGCTTTTGTTTCAAAAATTGAGCCAAAGGGAATCGTTGACGCCATAGTCGACGGACATTGGTCCCTTGCCATGCAAGAATAGTTAAATAAATTTGAACAAAATAACATTTGGAACTTGTTCTTAAAGCTACAACTAATCTAGTTATTGGAACTCGATGGGTCTTTCACAACAAGCTCGATGAAGATGTCAATGTTTTAAGAAATAAAGCTAGAGTCATTATGAAGGGATACAATCAAAATGAAGGAATATATTTCGATGAAACCTATGCTTCTGTAGCTAGATTAGAATCCATAAGGGTGTTATTAGCCTTCTCATACATCATGAATTTCAAACTCTTTAAAATGGATATAAAAAAGGCATTTCTAAATGGTTACATCCAAGAAAAAGTATTTATTGATCAACCTCTAAGTTTTATCAACCATAACTTTTCATATCATGTATTTAAGCTTAGAAAGGTATTATACGATCTGAAATAAGATCCTAGAGCATGGTATGACCGATTAAGTAAATTCTTGCTTGAAAACAAGTTCTAAAGAGAACAAGTTGATAAAACCCCTTTCATCAAGAAAACTGAGCATGATATTTTACTACTTCAAATATATGTTGACGATATTATCTTCGGTGCTACTAACGAATCTTTGTGCAAGGAATTTTCTTAAATCATGCATAATGAATTCGAAATGTCCATGATGGAAGATCTAAAATATTTTCTGGGAATTCAAATCCATCAAACAAAAGGAGGAACTTTTATAAATCAAGCTAAATACTGCAAAGAGCTACTAAAGAGATTTAACATGGAAAAATAAAAAAATATTAGCAACACCAATGTCAACATCATGCTCCCTAGACAAAGACGAAGACAAAAAACTAGTTGATGAAAGCAAATATTGAGGTATGATTGGATATCTCCTCTATCTAACTGCATCCATGTCCTGACATAATCTTTGTTGTATGTATGTCTGCACACTTTCAAGGATCCCCAAAAGAATCACATCTTAGTATCATCAAACGCATCACGAGATATCTCACTCGCACACAACAAATGGGTCTATGGGAGCAAATTGTGACTTAGTTAGGTACTCCTACTCCGGTTTCTCTAGGAGCAGACTAGATAGGAAAAGTACCAGCGGTACGTGTCACTTACTTGGGAACTCACTTGTCTCATGGCATAACAAGAAGTAAGCCAATTTAGCAATATCCACAATTGAGGCAGGATATGTTATTGCGTGAAGCTGTTGTGCTTAAATTATTTGGATGAAACAACAACTCAATGAATATGATGTCAAACTTGGAGATGTACCAATAAAATGCGACAACACCAGTGCCACAAACCTCACAAAAAACCCGATACTTCACTCTCGAGCTAAGGATATTGACGTTAGGCATCACTTTATTTGAGATCACGTTGAAAAATGGGGAATATATCTTGAATTATAGACTCATATAATCAACTCGCAAAGATTTTTACTAAACCTCTCCCTAAAAGCAACTTCTTTTTCATAAGAACAAAACTAGGAATTTTAAACCAATCATGCATGAAATAATATATGTGAATATATGTGCTTATATTTTTATTTTATTTTCTTCTTACCTTTTTGATTTCGACAAAGGGGGAGAAGTATACTCTTAGAGAGAGTAAGGTATACTCTCTAGTTAACTCAGGGGGAGTTTAATCACTCCAAAGTACTTACATCTATTTTTGTTACCACCTCCCCTTAGATATGCGTTGTCATCATAAAAAAAGGGGAGAATATGGACCTATGTGCTTGTAGGTAACAAAGAATGGCATATGGAGTTTTGATGATGACAACACAGAGAAATAACCCTCAACCTTGATGATAACCAAAGCATCCTATAAGAGAATTCAAGATCAAGTGCTTATAGAATTAGACACTATCTAACAAAGTCTTGAAGCTACTCTGGTGAAAGATGTGAAAGCTCGTCAAGTCATGTCTTTCGGTCTGTCTGAGTGAACCAAGTATTGTAAAAGTAAGGTAGCAGCTTAAGAGTACTAAGGCAAATCACACACACACACACACACACTTCAAAATATTTTCTACCTTGAAAATAATTTTCTAAGCCAGAACCAAGTGATTAAAAAGTTGTCAAAACAATTTTTTAACCATTTAATCGATTGGAAAAATATGCCAGTCGATTGACAAAACTTTTTTACTAGTCAATCGATTGGAACACCATGCTAACCAATTAGATGGGTGCCAATGATTAAAAAATCAATGAGGACATAAAATTAATGACTTGTAAAATCTCTATATCCAAACCTTCCTTTTTGGCTTGCCAATCTATTCTAAATAAGTTGTCTAATTAATTAGAGCTTTTTGTCAATCAATTAGATAATCAATTCGGCCCATGGATTGTTTTCTTTCTTGGATTTTCCAACTACTATATAAGAGAGGCTCTTCCTCACTTCATAAAACACCAATTTCCAACAATTTCATATTTCTTTGGAATTTATCTTTCTACCTCTCTTCAGAAAAAATATTTCTTTTCCCTTCAAATTGCCTTAATGCTA
Organism: Lathyrus oleraceus; assembly: GCF_024323335.1. Lineage (NCBI taxonomy): Eukaryota > Viridiplantae > Streptophyta > Magnoliopsida > Fabales > Fabaceae > Lathyrus > Lathyrus oleraceus. Next base: position 95,075,795 of record NC_066582.1, read on the forward strand.
GTAAGTTAAGCTTTATTTGTGATAAAGATAATTTTGTAAGTCATCGTGCTGGTCGTTTATATTCTTAAGGGTGTGATACCTTTAAGATATTGAGTTTGGTTCTTGCGATCAACCTTCATAAAACCCCCGTTCTTGGTTTATTAAGCTTTGTTGGAAAAAGCTTTGTTTTGGTTATTGAGATCATCCATAAATCTCTAAACGGTTTGATAGTTTAGCCTGAATTAAAAGTTGTCATTTGGTTAGGGATAAGCCTGTTAAAATATCAAGATCAAATTGTACTAAAGGTTCGTGTACATAACCTTAAAAAAAGCTCAAAGTATATAGTAAAGCTCTCAAGAAGACCTATCGGGGACATGACTAGGCCAATGTTTGACCAAACCTTTATAAATCTCTGGTGCAATCCTTCTAAACCATTATCTTTTAATTTTTGTAATTTACTTTCAGTATTTTATTTCCGCTGCAATTACTCACCTAAAAATTTACAAATGTGATCTTAATCGAGAAAGGTTAAAGTTAATCACGAATTTTGAATACCATAATTCACCCACTTGTGTTTAGATTTACTTGTCTAACATAAGGCAAGGTGACCCACTATCACCTTTATTTTTCTCAATTGCAGCAAAAAGATTGATAAGTTTGATGAACAAAAAAGTAATCTTAGGAGAATTTAAGAGATTCAAAGTAAACAATCAAGTGTAATATAAATTTTTTCAATTTGTAGATGACACTATAATAATTGGAGAAGGCTCTTGGTAGAATCTTTAGAGCATCAATGAAATAATGAGAGGCTTTGAGATAATATCTGGATTGAGTGTGAATATTTGCAAAGTTAAACTTATGGTATAAAAATCATAGAACATTTTATGCTGACTGCATCTCATTACATGGATGGAACGAATGTGTTTACATTGGAAAAATGAGGGAAACCTTAGTGGCTTGACTATCACCGTAGATTCCTACCAGAAAACCATGTGTTTAGAAGAAAGAAGAATGATTTTAAAAAAGGTGTAAAAGTAACACATTTTCCTCCCCCAGTTTGTCATCCGCTGAAGTATGGATCATGGTTTGTGATCTACCAAAATTCACAGACTATGGAAAAGCATGCACAATTCCAGGATACGGGGACACATACAATTGGATAAAAATAAGTATTTTTTGGGACTTCCCGTATTAGAAAGATAATTTGTTGTGACATAATCTTGATGTTATACACATAAAGAAGAATTTTCTCGATAATATATTTAACACAGTGATGTATGTCCAAGATAAGACAAAAGTTAATGATAAGGCTAGAAAGCACATGAAACTTTTGTGTAATCGAAAAGATTTAGAGTTTAAGACTCAACTGAATGGAAAAATATTAAAACCCAAGGCTACTTATAGTCTAACTACCCAAGAATCTAAAGTTGTTTGCCGATGTTAAATGAATTGAGAATGCCTAATGGTTATGCTTCTAACTTAGCAAGGTGTGCTAACACCAACACTGGGAAGTTGCATGGAATGAAGAATCATGATTTTTATGTTTCATGGAACGATTACTTCCAATTTGCTTCAGATCATCGCCGACACAAGTGCTTAATCCACTAATTGAAACTATTAATTTTTTTAGAGATATTTGTGCATCAACTTTAAGAGTGGATGTCCTCATTAAGTTGGACCAAAATTATAGACTGCTTTCAGGATTACCGACTGACCCCACAAACCAACAAATATCTTTTTAGCATGTTTTTTCCTCACTCACACGCTTTCTGGAAAAATTTCCAGAAGGCCACCCATCCAAATACTACTATAAGTTAAGCACACTTAACTATGAAGTTCTTATTTATTATGTTACCGAAAACAAGACCCAATCAAGACATGACTTAGAAATTATTAAAAATACATATTCAAATAAAATATACGGGTTTTGAAATTAATCAAATTTGGTGACAATTCAAATTCACAAGCGGAAAATCACCACCTTTCTAATCCCTTCAAAGGAAAGTAAATAAATTCTTAAAATATAATGCAATCAATTTATAAACCACTGAAGTTTTTTTATTGAAAAGCCCTTCTTCCCCACGATCATGCATCAACCAGACATCAATCACTTTGAAACTCCACATTTGTACCTAAAATGCTATTGTGGGGTCAATCAGTAATCCTGAAAGCAGTTTGGGACATTACAAAAATATTCATGTCATTCTCTATAAGTTGGAACACATTTTTCCGCCTGGTTTTTTCGATTCATTCGAATATCTTCCTGTGTATCTTTCATATGAAGCTTTACTTGGAGGACCTGTTGAATATAGATAGATTTATCCTTTTGAAATATTCATGGGTGATTCAAAGAGATCAGTGATAAATAAGGCTAAAGTTGAAGGATCGATATGTGTGCATTACTTGCATCAAGAAATATCACATTTTTGCTCTCATTATTTCAATCACATAATGTTAACTCCAAGAATCATAAGGAATGAAGTTAATATTACAGAAAGATGTCAATTCACCCTATCAGTCTTCAGTCTTCCTGGTTGTCATTCTAGAAATTCGAATTTGCATTGGCTGACTAAAAAGGAATTGCCATCTGCTCATGTTCAGTCTTGATTAGTTACCTTGAAGTTAAATCATACCTTGAGTAAGTATACCAAGTGAATATTTATTTTGAACACATTGGATATAAACTTATTACCTTCTAACTTACTTTTAACGTGTTTTCATATATGGCGTTTAATACCCACTATTCTGAAACCACCGATGAATAAGCAACAACCACTCACATACATGCTTATTTTCCATCATGGTTCAAGCAACAAGTAACGTGCAATTTTGCACCATCTCCACAAATACTCAATTTGAGAAACTTATCTAAAGGCCTTGTTCAATGTACAAACGAATGGCACACATACTTTGTAAACGAATATAAATTTCACACTAAAACATGGACAGAAGGGAAGAAAACCGTAAACAGTGGTGTGTTTGTAAAAAGGAGTTATGGATGGTGGTGAAAACAACTTCTATGGCGTCATTACACACATTTACGAGTTGGTATACAACTATTTTGACCCAGAAAACAAAGTTGTATTGTTTTATTGTGATTGGTATGATCCATCTGCTAGAGGTATAAAAATAAATAAATAAATATAACATTATAGAGATTCAAATGGACCAAAGGTACATGCATTATGATCCTTTCACGATGACACATTCTATAAGGCAAGTTTATTATGTCCCTTATCCTTCAATTCAGCGAGGTAAGCGAGACTGGTGTGTTGTAATCAAATCAAAACCATTAGGTCATATTTAGATTGACGATCACATGGAAGATGTTATTTACCAAGTCAATGAAATTTCACAAATTAATGATGTGATTGAAGTTGAAAAAGTTACAAGTTTGTGTGATAACGTGGTTGTGGGTCAGCAAGTTGATGCCTTTATTTTGTTGTCAGCAAATAATGTGGATGAAGATAATGAAAAGTTTGAATCCGAAGAGAATGTTGAATCAAATGAAAATAATGAAGATTATGAGGATAAACAATCAGAATAGATCGCTTCTTTAAATATTGTGAATCTATCATGCCTTTATTATGCGCAAACTAAATAATACATATTGTGTATTCTATCATGCCTTTAATATTTTTATTAATTATTTTATATTCTTTTATTTTAATTATACAAAATTCCAACCCGTCCTGATAAAGGTAAGAGTAAGGCCTATTGCACAAGGATAAGTATAGTTGAGGTGCCTTCGTCTTCTATGTATTGTTCTTTGCCTCAGTCTAGTCAGGGGGCTCAGCCGACTATGCCTCAGTCTAGACAATGGGCTTATTCGACTATGATCATTTTTACATATCATACATATTACACTTCACTACTCACCTCACAAAATTATCCACCAGGCTTTGTACCCACATCGTTCTAGCCTACACATGTATCACCATCATACATGCATCTTAAGGGATATACCTTCCCAATTTCCTCACATGTACCCCACATACATGTAGTCTGAGGGATATACCTTTCCATTTTCCTCACATATACCCCCACCATACATGCAGTCTGAGTGATATAGCTTTCTATTTCCCTTCCACATACCCCCACCATACATGCAGTCCGGGAGATCTAGATTTCCATTTCCCCCACATGCACCATTGTCATCCCATTATCATGGGGGATCTTTCAACTACATCCCCCACATGGACCCTCACCATCCCATTATCCAGAGGGATCCCGCACCTCACGTATACCTTCATCATCCCATCGGGAGCAGGATGACCCTACATTGCACGATCAAGAGGAGGGGGAGGAGGAGGACATTGAGGATGTGGAACGTATTAAATGAAGCGATGATTAAGCGTAATTTTAAGAAGATAGTAATAGTCCAACATTCTAATATGCTTAGGCGTGCTAGAATTGGTTGGGAACAAAAAGTAACCAGACCTCCATTGATGGGCAAACATGTATTTAAAGAAATGAATGCTTATTGGAATTCAAATGAGTTTAAGGCAAAATATGAAAAAGAAAAGCAACATAGAGCATCTGAAAATGGAGCATCCAATCAGAAAGCTGGAAGCATTAGTATTGTCGAACATGCTGAACGAATGATAGTTATATTTTCATCTCACTACTTTTTTAAAATTATGTTCTTATTTGTTATATATTTTTATTTGAAGTTAACCGTATTAATTAGACTAATGCTAATGGAAGAACCCCTTTACTGAATTAGATTCATGAGATGACTTATAGAGGAAGAGATAGAGAGTATAACACTGAACGTGATAGGAAAACTTAGGTAAGATGATATTAACATTTAAATATATTTATTCAACTCTTTATTTAATTAAATGTTCTAAAATTTATTATTTAATTTAATTTTTTAAGTATGTGTAGGAGGAATACAATAGACGAAAGAGAGAATTTATATCTCAACATCCTGAGTTAGCTGATTCGAGGAGCCAACATCCTATTGATCCAGCTGTTGATCTTCATCTTTTGATGGAATCAGTTGGTGGAAAGAATAAAAATGGAAAACACTATGGTGTTTTACCTTTAACTTCCAACTATAAAAAAGGAGAGAAAACTTTATTTAGGAGAATTGCAGACAGGGAAGGATCGTCATGTCCCCCGATATTAACCAAATGGCGGAAACGGTTAGATAATTAGCCCTAAGTGAAGCAGCATGTGAAGTCGCAACACACAAAGCTCTACAAAAGGATGAAATGGAAGAAATGAGAAGTAGACAAATTGAGTTGGAGGTAGCGCTGAATGTTTCACAAGAGAAAATAAGAGCTACACAACAACAAATGCAATAATATATGCTTCATCATCAAGCTTTTGGTGGTGGCAGAATTGGAGTGGTTGATGGCTATGGAGCAGTCGACGAGGAAGAGAATGAAGAAGACGAGAGTGATGAAGACATTATGAATCTATGAATATTAATTTTTGAGTTTTATTAACTATTTTAAATGTAAATATTTTTAATTAATTATAAATTTAAATATTTTTAATTTATTATGAATCTAATTTTTTTGATTAACTATGAGATTAAATATTAAATGTCTAAATTATTTATTATATTTATAGTATTATAAATATTAAAATTAATATTTGTAATAATATAAATATAATAACATATTTTTTATTAAATTAAGATAATCATTTAGAAAAACAAAATTTTCGTGGTGTTTTTTTAATCAAGCAAAGACAAAACTTGCAAGGTGTTTTTCATCTATAAAACAAATATCATGTTTTCTTCATGCCACTCCTGACTCCGTCTGACGTGCTGCTCTGAACCATGACAAAGAGATTGCGACGTGAAATACATCTAGTAAGGTTGTGAGGTGCTTTTCACTCGTTGCGACGTGATTTTCACCCTACAATAAGTTGCGACTAATATTTTTGCGGGGTGTTTTGTCTACCTTATAATTTTTTAGTTGTAGGATGTATTTTAGAGTTGTGAGATGATATTCACTTCACAAATTGAGTTTTTTGGTAGTGTAGAAGAATAGAGTATTTGTTTGTAACTGCCATTTATCATTCTATATATTTTTGTAATTATAAAAACTCTTGGGAGAATTCTTGAGTGAAAATAAATGGGATCTTAAAATCATGGGGAGTCTATATTGAAGTTTCTTAGTAGTATTAGAAAATTGACACTAAATTGAGAGAGTTTATGATGAGACCGTCGTATACTATTAACTATTGATTAGTGAATTTTATTTCATTACGCTAATATCCTTCAAACATAGGTGACTTTGCACCAAAATATGTTAACAACTATTTAAATTATACTTATTGATTTTTATTATTACTTATTATTGTCGTACACATTATAATCACATTGTGTGTCATATCCTATTACTAATTGAACATATTTTCATATGATAAAAGATTAGAACTATAATGAATTTTTTCCTTCCATTTATTAGATATTGTCTTTGATGTCATCATTTTAAATGATAAAGTATATTGAGAAAAATTATACTAGAGTCCCTTGATGAATGTGGATGATAGAAATGATGTGAGAAAAAGGGCATCCAATACTTTAGAGTTAACAGATGAAGAATTCTAATTCTGTGCACAAGAAATTAGCTCTAAGAGAGAAGCTTGACTCAACTATTCTCTCCTTTAAAATTGAAGTGTAGTAGTAGTATCATGTTGAAAAGCTATTGCATGAAAGGACAACATTCTTCATAGATATGTTTGCTTGTAACGAGGTTCATGGCATAAAAGTAACAAAAGTTCAGAACATAAAAGTTAAAACATTGGAACACTCTTGTGGGACGTTCAAGGACCTTAAGGCATGACTTTGAATTTAATCATATCAGAAGTATGGTTTGATGACATACAAATTGTTTTCATATGGAAGTGGTTAAATATCAAGATGCTTGAGTTTAACTATTCTCTTAAGGATTTAAAACCCAATGTGCTGTTTAGGAATTCCTAGGTGGGGGTGCTCTATATTTTGCTATATTTTATTTTGCTTGTATATTGCCATATCTTATGTCCTTTTATCTAGTTAACTTTTAAGTTAATCAAATTTTTAATGTATGAATACTATGGGGAATTTGATCAATTCATAATTAACAATTTTTTTTTAAAAGGATGTTGTTGTCATTATTCATAAAACTAGAGGGTAAATATGTCCAACTGGGAAAATCAGAAAAGGCCAAGAGTCAGAATCCGATTCTTCCCTCTGTGGTCTGTAGTACGCAATAGTAGTAGTAGTACACAACAGAATAGTACAAAACAAAAACTTACTTTTCTGTCCTTTTTAACCCTGTAACTAACTACATGCACTATTTACCTAGCACATCAAATTAAATAACGTAAAGCAAAATATTAGCATTTAGTTCTAAACAATTTTCATTTTATTTAATGATCATTTCTTCTTAACTGATGAATATTGCAAACAAAATCCTCATGCTAATTTCTTCTAATTAATTAAAATAATATTAATTATTATTATTATTATTATTATTAATTAAGGCTAATTAAAATTTGAGAGTGATTTGACTCCCATTGCTCTCTTCAACAAACCCTTTCCTCTCTCCTTCATTCTCAGAACTCCCTTCTTTCCAGCTACCACTCTCCGACTTCCCATTCTCAATACTCTCCAGCCCATCTCCACCCGTCTCCGGCGAGCCCTGACCGTGCGGTGTCGCCTTGTAAACATGGTGCATGTGGTGAGGCGGCGGAAGTAGCTGCTGATGCTGCTGCGGCGGCACAGTAGTGTAATACTCCTGACCAGGTGCAGTACAGTAGTGCGGGAGAGTCACATGATGAGAAGTAGGATGTCCACCGTAGAGAGTAGTTGCTCCTCCTGAATGCGCCGTGGCGTATTCCGGTGGGACCCATATTCCTCCTAAAACAACTAACTGTGCTGGTGGTGCACCTGTTTGTGCACTTAGGCTTGGTCTTCTTGTGTGTAGCCTATATTTCTTTTAGGAAAAAAAAAGACAAACAACAAACGAAAATACAAAAGTTCGTTAGAATTTGTCAGAAAAAATAATCACTAGTACTACAGTTACAGTACATAACAAGAAAGTTTCTGTTTTGTAGCTGTGAGAGAAAAATACCTGCAAATGGCTTTTAACTTCATCATTGGTCAAACCATCCACTTTCATCAATTCCCTTATCTGTTTTGGTGTTGCCACTACCAATAACAAACAATCATGTCAAAATGATTGATTAATCGATGAAAGTATATAAATTGAATCAACCTTATTAAGTTATTATACTAAACTAACTTTATATAGATCAGATACATTGATTATTTAATGATAGAGATTCAGTACCTTGAGATCCACCGAGCATTTGAAGAGCATTAACGAATCTGCGGTGCAAGTCAGGTGACCAACACCTTCTTGCTTTCCTATGAGTTTGGTTTGAATTGTTGCTTGTTGTTTGAGTATGTGATGATGCTATTGGACTCCCTTTTTCTTCGGTGTTTTCTCTCTTCTCTCCTTTTTCGTCTGCAACGTGTTTCTTGTCATCAACCTCTTTCTGGTTAGAGGCAAGTGCTAGTTCGGGAAGACCTTGATTTTGGCATGATGAGTTGTTTCTTTCTTTTGAGAATGGTAAAAAGGCTCCACCGTTTCTATGTTTCGGACTAATGTTGAATCCAATATTGTTGCTTTCGGTGGTTTCTTTTGCGGAATTTTGTTGTTTTGCTGCTTCAGTCGTTTGACTCCATAGTTGAGCACTTGTCATCCAATTTGCTTTATCACATACATTATTATTTGTTGTCTTTTCCATGGTTTCTGATGATGTTACTTCCTTTACCGGTATGAATTCTTCTAGAATCGGCTTTGTAACTCCTTGACTCACTTTGTAAGCTTGAAGTTGTTGCTTCGATGCCTCCATAGCTGAAAAAGAGAGATTATTATTAATTAAAGTGACACTAACTAATAATAATTTTATAGAAAAAATGATAAAATGATAAGAAAGTGTACCGTTTGTGAGAAGTTGCATGCAGAGAGGAAGCTCGCGCTTGAACGCATCAATCTTGAGACGTTCTTCTTCCAAACGAGAAAGAAACTCTTCGAGTTTGTAGGTTTGATCACTTTGTTCTCCAACCGATTTGAGTAACATGGAGTAGCTATGTGGCTTGCAATCCAAGCCTAGTTCAGATGGTGATGCCATTCTTAATTTGAAGAAATAGTTCACTAGGAAGCAGTGTTTAATATATGTTCATACGACAAAATAGAAAACAAGGTGGTTATTGGTTTGTAGGTAAGAAAAGAACAAACAAACAAGAAGAAAAGAGAGTGTTTGGTTTCTTGCTTTGATGTTGTTGTTCTTGTGGGGGAGAGAGGAAGAGAGAGATGGAGATAGAGATATATATAAAAGGGAGAGTATGTTGGTTTGTGAACACAAGGAGGATCAAGAGAGGATCATCTTCTTTTTAGAGATGAGTTTAGTGGGAATAAAGTTGGTTTATATGAGAGAGAGACAAAAGAAAAAGCATGAGATAAAGCAATGAGATTATTGTAACTTCCTACACAAAGGGGTAAATAGTCTTTTTCTTTTATCATTAAATATACATGTTAATATAATTTTTTTTTACTAAGAGAGAGAGTAGAGAGAGAGAGGGAGGGAATCAGAGAGTCTGACAATAAGGGGTACTCATGTGCTTGTAGCCTGGTTTTAGAACCTCACAGTTAGTGTTCTTTAATGGTACGAATTTAAAAATAACCATATTACAAAAGATGATTCTCCTTACTGTTACACTTTTTTTTTCTTCTTTTTTATCTTATTTGTTGTACTCCTTTTATTTTATGTTTGCTTTCTTTTTCACAAGAGATGTATGTGTGTGTAAATGAGATTCATATTCTTGTTCAATTTCAAATCAAAACTTCATTAATGGTTATTATCTTTTCCTGCCTTTCTTTTCTTTCCTTTATATATTTTTCTTCTTTTCATGAGATCTAATTTGCTTTATTATCACATATCCATGAGTTTTTTTGCTTCAAAAGTCTTTAAGGATGATTAAGTACAATATAAGGTTGCACAGATATCCTTTATCTCATGCTCTAATTACATAGCTATTTCATGAGTTTGTTTGACATGAGTTTTTTTTTTACTCTTATATTTTTGTTTATTTTTTTCATTTATTTATCAATAAATTTTCATTTTTTTTATAATTATATAGAGAGTACGATATTAAATTATGGTCCGCAAATGCAATAGCTGCCACAATATTGATTTTGTTATTTCAACTGTATGCGTATTCACACGTGTGACTTTATTAAGAAATACATCAAACAATTTTATTAATATTTGTTCAATTATTTTCATAAAAAAAATCAAAATTTTAAAACTCAAACTTCATATTGAATAAATTTTTTTAATTTCAAATATTTAATCAAATAAGTATTTAAAATATTTTTCAATCAAAATTCAGGCGGCAACGATCATGCACCTCGTGGAGCGACCGTTGATGGAGGGTTGTAACCGCAATTTAAAACTATGATAGAGAGTAAGCATTGGTATGTTATGGTTGTTGCATTTCCATGACTCATGTTGAATGAATGACCAATATGAAACCATTAGGATATGCAGATGCTAACCACGTGTTGAGCAATAATTATTGTGATTGTCCAAACCAAACTATGCTCTTACTGTGGCAGCATGCAGGAATTAATGAACCTATCATATGATAAATTAATTAATTGCAAAGACTTTATGAATTGTGGAGGAGCATATACCATAAACATAATTTTTACCAACAAGGTGAATAAAGAGAAAGTGAGAAAAGAGAAGAAGAAAAGCACATATTCAAATAGGTTTATAGTATCAATCCAACTTGCAACTTTTTTGTTTGAGTCTAAAAGTTACATAATTATCATGAATTTTAGTGCATTAAAGAAGGGGAGGAATATCTAATCTAAAAAATGAGACATTCACCATATAGAATAAAATATTTTTCATTGAAGGAAGGAATATCTTAGTTCCAATTCTGCGACTCTAATTTAAGGGAACACACGAAGCTTAAAGGGGAGGGAAAAAAATTACACTGTAAAAGAATGATAGTGGAGCCTATAGCAAAGGGGAATCTACTTCTGCTACTCTCTTTTATGAAGTGGGTAAGAAGCTAAGAAGATTCTCTTTTACATGTTGAAAGAATTTTTGTAATTTTAGTTTATTTAAAACATGTAGTTCATTGGTTGGATAAAGTCTAATTAACTTGATTCCTTCTTCCTGGTTTTACCTATACATACAACCTAAAATTATTTCTAAATTTTCTAATACTTTTCTTGTGTGATTTGAGAGATAGAAACAAAAAATTGTATTGGCATATAAAATACGTGAAAAAATATGAGAAAGATAGTTTGAGAGACAACCATAAACTAAATATGTATAATATGACGTGAATATATATTTATAAACGAGATAATCTTTAGATTTTTTTTTTTAAATAATTATATTTCTTAAATTAAATTTTGAAATAATTATTTTTTCAAAAAATTTATTTAAATAACCATTTTTTCAGACAAATGCGCCAGATTGACTGACGCATCCATTTAACATGAAGAGGAGGCGTCATCACCATTGACGCATGCTTTAAAAGCATTGCATGGAGGCGCCAAGGTGGCTGACGCATGCATGTGTCTTCCGCACATGCTTCTGCCGCATACATGTGCTTTTGATGTGACGCCTAGCCCTTTGGCGCATGCATTGAAAGCTTCATCTATAAATACCTCGTGCATCACCCATATTTTTTCACACACCTTTTACCCTCCAACCACATTTTGTTTCATTCTACTTCAATCTCCTTAAAGTTTTTGATTTTTAACCATGTCTAAATACATTCACAAGAGAAATGTCGATTTAATTTTTTCCGCCGTCGCACCTCCGATAGAGACCCGACTTTGGAATATATATTCGTTTGAACGTCTTAATCGGATGTTGAACCGTTCGTTAGATGGAGAGATTGAAGATGGTGAAAGGATTAGAAGAATCCAATGGCTTGTGTCCAAGTTCAACCAAAATGGAGAAGTGCGTGAATGAGTGGATATTAAGACTGACAGAGACGTTCATAGGATGATGCATAATATGTTCAAAATTATTTTGATGGTTGTAATTGCTTATTTATAGTAGTGGTATTTTAATTGTTTAAGTTGTTTGTGTTGTTGTTTATGTGTTGCTTGTGTGTTGAATGTCTTGTATTTGTTTGTGATGGTATTTCCTCACAAAGTTATCATATGAAATAAATTTTGTTTTTTATATATTGCATGTAAATTTATCTTGTTGTGCTCGTTCCAACACTAGGATAGTTAGTACGATTGTGACCTGACCGACGACATGAACTACATAATCGAACCATTTTGTTCGCCGTATCCATTTTGGTTCGAATACGAGTGTTATTTGGACGATCCTTTTTCTTTCTTCGCATAACTTCGTTGTGCCAGACGATGTCCCATTGATATTCTTGCCAGTAATCTTCTTTTGCCACTACTGAAAAACTAATTTTGTAAACATTTGATAGGCTTATGACTTTGTAAACGTCAGATAGTATGTAGGATGGATCCCTTCGATCCTTTGAACATGCCACAATGACATGGGAGCTAGGCGTACGAAAGGCTTGGAACTTTCTACAATCACACCAACCTCTATCTAGTTCCACTCTGTATTGTCCCATCGGCATGCCTTCATTGTGATCCATGGACTCAGAAACACTGTACCAACCTTTAGTCCGGTCAAACACCGTTACCACGTGTGTGTTTGCTTTGGCGGCTTCGTGTCTAATGAATTTCATTGAAGCGTCACTGAACAAATACTCAGATTGGAACACTGAACTCCATTTGGAACGTCTGGTCTCAAACATCGCCCCTAGTATGAAATATGTCGCCTGCACCAAAGAGGTTATAGGTAGGTTTCAGATGCCTTTGAAGACAGAGTTCATTGATTCCACTAGATTTATTGTCATGCGACCCTAACATTGACCGTTGTCGTATGCCCTAGTCCACTTCTCCAATGGAATACTGTCAATCCACCATACTGCATCTGCGTTTGACAATCTTATTTCTTCGTGGTAGTGTTTGAAAGAAGGTTCTGATAATGCGTAACCTGCATTGACAACCTTCTTCCGCAATGTTTTATCTTTGATCTCCCACATAAAATTCTGAGCGATATGTCTAATTCAGAAGACATGCGTCAACGGAGGATCCTGCCAGCCATTATCAATGTTTTTGTATGCACTGACGATTGAAGGGTGTCAGTCGAAGATCAAACATAAGTTAGGTTGAGGTGCAACGTGCTATTGGAGATTTCTTAGGAAAAAACTCCATCCCTCAGCAGTCTCCCCTTCAACAAAGGCAAAGGCGATTGGAAAAATGTTGTTGTTGCCATCTTGTGCCACTGCCATCAGTAACGTTCCTTTATATTTCCCGTATAACCATGTACCATCAATTTGTATAATGGGTTTACAGAAAGAAAAACCTTTGATGCATGGTTGATATGCCCAGAAGAGACGGTGGAATATTCCATTTCCAATAGCATAAGTCCCGTATGGTGTATACGCCGATAACGTTTCCAACTTGACAATAGTCCTTGGAGCATACTGTTTAAGAGCCGACATGTATTTTGGAAGTTGTTTGTAAGACTCCTCCCAATTGCCATACACTTTTTCAACCGCCTTTGTCCTATCTATCCAAGCCTTCCTATATGATAGAGTATAGTTGTATTGTGCTACAATATGCAAGATTATTGTACTCACCTTTAATGATGGATTGTCTCTAATGATAGAAAAAATTTCATCTCATATTAACTGAGAGCTACGTTTTCGATGGTCTTGCATTGGATTCTTGAGCATGCATGTGTGAACTGGACCCATGGATCCAATATCCCAAGAATCACTCCTCTTCCGGTACGAAGCTGAAACCTGAAAAGGTAGTGCTTGTTTCGACAATAAATTTTGTACGTCAATGCATTAGTTCTATCAACTCTATAATCAGCTGATAGTTCCATGTGAAATTTTTTAATAACTTTTACACAATCTTCTTTTGTGCGAAATGTGTATTCTTCTTTCAAAGATCCTTGCATTTGCAGATAAGGATTGTAAAATATATCTGATGAAGGTTCATCGGAATCCAAATTCAAGCTTCTCATGTGTTGAGGTGGACAATATATATGACTAGATGGTAATGACTCCTCTTCTTCATCATCATTCATCATTGAATCAACCAAAATCTCGGCTTCTTCTTCTTCCTCATCTACAACATTGACCTCAGTTTGTTCGTCGTCGTCAGTTTCACAAAACACTTGTGACTGATCAATGAACTGAGACACTTGTTGCTGTTGTGGTAATATATAGAACTCTATATCATTGTACCCAGATTGTTCGTGACTGACAAACATATGATGAACATCGTCATCATCTGGAATCTTCTTCAAATAAAACTTTACTTGGTTGTCTGCAAACCATACCGAATTTTTATAGATGATTTGGCCTACAGGACTGCACTACAATTTCTTTTCTATTCTTTGTTTAAGATATGAAAAATTTGATCGTCAATTTATTGTAAACCGAGTTACTTCTGTGTTGCGAAAACAAAAATAGCGGTTAATTGATGCTCAAATATTTCACCTTCGATATGGGCACTAATCATGTAATGTGGTGAGGAAGACATTTTTTTTAAATGTAACTTTAGTGTTTCTACTAATGGTGAATGCATTGATATGTTATTGACGTACAATTAAATAGGGTAAACGTTGTATGCACTGATAACACAATTCATCTACAAAGACAAGATAATGCAATGCAAAGAATTCATGCAAAGACAAGATAATACAATGTATGCGTTTGGTAGGAATCTCTGCACACAAAGCATGCGCCTGCACACAAGGAATCTCACAAGGAATTTATGCCCTAATAATCCAAGGCAGGCGCCCATTCCAATGACGCATAAAGCAAGGCATGCGCCCATGCTTTTGGCGTATCTTCCTTGCGTGCAAAAAAGACATGCATGCGCCACTAGCCTTGGCGCATGTGACCATGCATGTCATAAATCAAGCATGCGCCATAGCCTTAGGCACCTACTCTCTTATCACATGCATGCATCCAATCAAATGCTTCACATGCTGCATACATATTCAACCTATTCAACACTTACTCATCTATAAATAGGACATCAACTCACAACATCTCATCATCTGCAACACTAACAATCAATCTCTGCAACACTTCATCTTTACCACACTTAACCTGTGCAACACTCAACCTCTACAACATTATGTCTCTATTGACTATAAGTGATGAACACCAAGTAACAATCGATATTATCTCGACATTTATATGTTATTACTCCCTTTTACTTATTTCATATTTAATTTGTATTTATTTCTTATTTATGTTTTTATTGTATATTACTTCTTCTTATTTTATTTCTTAATTATGTTTTATTAGGACCTAAAATGATTTCGATGCCGTGTACATGAATATGTACCCCACAATCCTTTGATAGAACCATATATTATAGGATGTCGTTTTGGAAATCTCCCCAACATAGTCTCGTACTCGGTTGACTACAAATTTATTCTTGCTTTGTTGGAGAGATGGAGACCCGAGACCCACACATTTCACCTTCCTTTCAGTGAGTGTAGAGTCACACTTGAGAACGTCTACATGTTGTTGGATCTACGTATCGATGGTAAGACCGTGAATGGTAGAGTTAACCAGGATAACTCTATCTACAATGAATTATTGGGTTCCCCTTTGTGTGACGACCAAGCTGCGGGAGAAACATCTGGTCAAGTTAGGGGCAAGGTATAAATTTAAGATATCTCAAACAATATTATGCGAGTATAATATTGACCGAAGAATCAACCGAGTACGAAAAAATAATTAAAGCTCGGTGTTATATTATGATTTTATTTGGTAATTTTTTTATTTCCAGAAAGTATTGGTAATACGGTAAATATTATGTATTTACCGTTGTTACGCAACATAAATAAGGTAAGCACATATAGTTAGGGTTCAGCTATTTTGGCCCATCTATATAGTGTGATGTGTAACAAAAAAAAAATACTTGTACTTTTTATTCATGCGCGTATTTGCTACAAGCATGGGGTTGGTCAAGAATGTCGTCATTCACCCCGGTAAACGAGAAGCCATTCATATTTTCGTTTGCAACAAAGTAAGTTTAAAACTTTACCATTTAATTAATTAGACTTTATATTACAATTAACTGTAAATAATATTTTTCAATTGTTTATGATCTAGGTGGTCAGTTAGAGGGATGAAATACAATAGGTGTCCGAAACACGTTATAGTAGTCTATCGCAATCTATTGGGTCACATTAGACCAGACGATGTAATACTCCTACACAACTCTATTTTAATTTAAAAATACTTATCAAATTATTTATCATCTAACCATGTCGTATTGTTGTACAATTCATCTGAAGGCCATATCTGGGTCTTGATTATTAGGTTAACCATGATGATGCTGCAGTTTGGACAGCAAAGACACCAATTATCCGGTTCATTACTGTGGAGATGCACCAGAGTGACCGGGTAAAACTGCAGTTCGGGATGCAGCAACAAATTCGAGAGCCTTCAACGTGTTTGGGAGATTGGCATTAAAAAAGAGTCGATGCCCAATGGGATTATTCCAACTGGAGAGACTTCGCAAAAGAGATGTGTCGTCATTGGAGGAATCGACCACAACACATCTTAAACGAACCAGTCATACATGGTGCTAGACCAACTCAGCAATATATGACATGGTTTAGGTCGGTTACAACGCAACAATTTGTGTCTGAGCCAAGGTATTTGATTGATCCATACTAACTAGCTTCGTCATCATACGCCCAATAACAAATCCCCGTCCAGCACCAATCTCATATTAACTGAGAGCTACGTTTTCGATGGTCTTGCATTGGGTTCTTGAGCATGCATGTGTGAACTGGACCCATGGATCCAATATCCCAAGAATCACTCCTCTTCCGGTACGAAGCTGAAACCTGAAAAGGTAGTGCTTGTTTCGACAATAAATTTTGTACGTCAATGCATTAGTTCTATCAACTCTATAATCAACTGATAGTTCCATGTGAAATTTTTTAATAACTTTTACATAATCTTCTTTTGTGCGAAATGTGTATTCTTCTTTCAAAGATCCTTGCATTTGCAGATAAGGATTGTAAAATATATCTGATGAAGGTTCATCGGAATCCAAATTCAAGCTTCTCATGTGTTGAGGTGGACAATATATATGACTAGATGGTAATGACTCCTCTTCTTCATCATCATTCATCATTGAATCAACCAAAATCTCGGCTTCTTCTTCTTCCTCATCTACAACATTGACCTCAGTTTGTTCGTCGTCGTCAGTTTCACAAAACACTTGTGACTGATCAATGAACTGAGACACTTGTTGTTGTTGTGGTAATATATAGAACTCTATATCGTTGTACCCAGATTGTTCGTGACTGACAAACATATGATGAACATCGTCATCATCTCGAATCTTCTTCAAATAAAACTTTACTTGGTTGTCTGCAAACCATACCGAATTTTTATAGATGATTTGGCCTACAGGACTGCACTACAATTTCTTTTCTATTCTTTGTTTAAGATATGAAAAATTTGATCGTCAATTTATTGTAAACCGAGTTACTTCTGTGTCGCGAAAACAAAAATAGCGGTTAATTGATGCTCAAATATTTCACCTTCGGTATGGGCACTAATCATGTAATGTGGTCAGGAAGACATTTTTTTTAAATGTAACTTTAGTGTTTCTACTAATGGTGAATGCATTGATATGTTATTGACATACAGCTAAATAGGGTAAATGTTGTATGCACTGATAACATAATTCATCTACAAAGACAAGATAATGCAATGCAAAGAATTCATGCAAAGACAAGATAATACAATGTATGCGCCTGGTAGGAATCTCTGCACACAAAGCATGCGCCTGCACACAAGGAATCTCACAAGGAATTTATGCCCTAATAATCCAAGGCAGGCGCCCATTCCAATGACGCATAAAGCAAGGCATGCGCCCATGCTTTTGGCGCATCTTCCTTGCATGCAAAAAAGACATGCATGCGCCACTAGCCTTGGCGCATGTGACCATGCATGTCATAAATCAAGCATGCGCCATAGCCTTAGGCACCTACTCTCTTATCACATGCATGCATCCAATCAAATGCTTCACATGCTGCATACATATTCAACCTATTCAACACTTACTCATCTATAAATAGGGCATCAACTCACAACATCTCATCATCTGCAACACTAACAATCAATCTCTGCAACACTTCATCTTTACCACACTTAACCTGTGCAACACTCAACCTCTACAACATTATGTCTCTATTGACTATAAGTGATGAACACCAAGTAACAATCGATATTATCTCGACATTTATATGTTATTACTCCCTTTTACTTATTTCATATTTAATTTGTATTTATTTCTTATTTATGTTTTTATTGTATATTACTTCTTCTTATTTTATTTCTTAATTATGTTTTATTAGGACCTAAAATGATTTCGATGCCGTGTACATGAATATGTACCCCACGATCCTTTGATAGAACCATATATTATAGGATGTCGTTTTGGAAATCTCCCCAACATAGTCTCGTACTCGGTTGACTACAAATTTATTCTTGCTTTGTTGGAGAGATGGAGACCCGAGACCCACACATTTCACCTTCCTTTCAGTGAGTGTAGAGTCACACTTGAGAACGTCTACATGTTGTTGGATCTACGTATCGATGGTAAGACCGTGAATGGTAGAGTTAACCAGGATAACTCTATCTACAATGAATTATTGGGTTCCCCTTTGTATGACGACCAAGCTGCGGGAGAAAGATCTGGTCAAGTTAGGGGCAAGGTATAAATTTAAGATATCTCAAACAATATTATGCGAGTATAATATTGACCGAAGAATCAACCGAGTACGAAAAAATAATTAAAGCTCGGTGTTATATTATGATTTTATTTGGTAATTTTTTTATTTCCAGAAAGTATTGGTAATACGGTAAATATTATGTATTTACCGTTGTTACGCAACATAAATAAGGTAAGCACATATAGTTAGTGTTCAGCTATTTTGGCCCATCTATATAGTGTGATGTGTAAAAATGCAAAAAAAAAAAATACTTGTACTTTTTATTCATGCGCGTATTTGCTACAAGCATGGGGTTGGTCAAGAATGTCGTCATTCACCCCGGTAAACGAGAAGCCATTCATATTTCCGTTTGCAACAAAGTAAGTTTAAAACTTTACCATTTAATTAATTAGACTTTATATTACAATTAACTGTAAATAATATTTTTCAATTGTTTATGATCTAGGTGGTCAGTTAGAGGGATGAAATACAATAGGTGTCTGAAACACGCTATAGTAGTCTATCGCAATCTATTGGGTCACATTAGACCAGACGATGTAATACTCCTACACAACTCTATTTTAATTTAAAAATACTTATCAAATTATTTATCATCTAACCATGTCGTATTGTTGTACAATTCATCTGAAGGCCATATCTGGGTCTTGATTATTAGGTTAACCATGATGATGCTGCAGTTTGGACAGCAAAGACACCAATTATCCGGTTCATTACTGTGGAGATGCACCAGAGTGACCGGGTAAAACTGCAGTTCGGGATGCAGCAACAAATTCGAGAGCCTTCAACGTGTTTGGGAGATTGGCATTAAAAAAGAGTCGATGCCCAATGGGATTATTCCGACTGGAGAGACTTCGCAAAAGAGATGTGTCGTCATTGGAGGAATCGACCACAACACATCTTAAACGAACCAGTCATACATGGTGCTAGACCAACTCAGCAATATATGACATGGTTTAGGTCGGTTACAACGCAACAATTTGTGTCTGAGCCAAGGTATTTGATTGATCCATACTAACTAGCTTCGTCATCATACGCCCAATAACAAATCCCCGTCCAGCACCAATCTCATATTAACTGAGAGCTACGTTTTCGATGGTCTTGCATTGGGTTCTTGAGCATGCATGTGTGAACTGGACCCATGGATCCAATATCCCAAGAATCACTCCTCTTCCGGTACGAAGCTGAAACCTGAAAAGGTAGTGCTTGTTTCGACAATAAATTTTGTACGTCAATGCATTAGTTCTATCAACTCTATAATCAGCTGATAGTTCCATGTGAAATTTTTTAATAACTTTTACATAATCTTCTTTTGTGCGAAATGTGTATTCTTCTTTCAAAGATCCTTGCATTTGCAGATAAGGATTGTAAAATATATCTGATGAAGGTTCATCGGAATCCAAATTCAAGCTTCTCATGTGTTGAGGTGGACAATATATATGACTAGATGGTAATGACTCCTCTTCTTCATCATCATTCATCATTGAATCAACCAAAATCTCGGCTTCTTCTTCTTCCTCATCTACAACATTGACCTCAGTTTGTTCGTCGTCGTCAGTTTCACAAAACACTTGTGACTGATCAATGAACTGAGACACTTGTTGTTGTTGTGGTAATATATAGAACTCTATATCGTTGTACCCAGATTGTTCGTGACTGACAAACATATGATGAACATCGTCATCATCTCGAATCTTCTTCAAATAAAACTTTACTTGGTTGTCTGCAAACCATACCGAATTTTTATAGATGATTTGGCCTACAGGACTGCACTACAATTTCTTTTCTATTCTTTGTTTAAGATATGAAAAATTTGATCGTCAATTTATTGTAAACCGAGTTACTTCTGTGTCGCGAAAACAAAAATAGCGGTTAATTGATGCTCAAATATTTCACCTTCGGTATGGGCACTAATCATGTAATGTGGTGAGGAAGACATTTTTTTTAAATGTAACTTTAGTGTTTCTACTAATGGTGAATGCATTGATATGTTATTGACATACAATTAAATAGGGTAAATGTTGTATGCACTGATAACATAATTCATCTACAAAGACAAGATAATGCAATGCAAAGAATTCATGCAAAGACAAGATAATACAATGTATGCGCCTGGTAGGAATCTCTGCACACAAAGCATGCGCCTGCACACAAGGAATCTCACAAGGAATTTATGCCCTAATAATCCAAGGCAGGCGCCCATTCCAATGACGCATAAAGCAAGGCATGCGCCCATGCTTTTGGCGCATCTTCCTTGCATGCAAAAAAGACATGCATGCGCCACTAGCCTTGGCGCATGTGACCATGCATGTCATAAATCAAGCATGCGCCATAGCCTTAGGCACCTACTCTCTTATCACATGCATGCATCCAATCAAATGCTTCACATGCTGCATACATATTCAACCTATTCAACACTTACTCATCTATAAATAGGGCATCAACTCACAACATATCATCATCTGCAACACTAACAATCAATCTCTGCAACACTTCATCTTTACCACACTTAACCTGTGCAACACTCAACCTCTACAACATTATGTCTCTATTGACTATAAGTGATGAACACCAAGTAACAATCGATATTATCTCGACATTTATATGTTATTACTCCCTTTTACTTATTTCATATTTAATTTGTATTTATTTCTTATTTATGTTTTTATTGTATATTACTTCTTCTTATTTTATTTCTTAATTATGTTTTATTAGGACCTAAAATGATTTCGATGCCGTGTACATGAATATGTACCCCACGATCCTTTGATAGAACCATATATTATAGGATGTCGTTTTGGAAATCTCCCCAACATAGTCTCGTACTCGGTTGACTACAAATTTATTCTTGCTTTGTTGGAGAGATGGAGACCCGAGACCCACACATTTCACCTTCCTTTCAGTGAGTGTAGAGTCACACTTGAGAACGTCTACATGTTGTTGGATCTACGTATCGATGGTAAGACCGTGAATGGTAGAGTTAACCAGGATAACTCTATCTACAATGAATTATTGGGTTCCCCTTTGTGTGACGACCAAGCTGCGGGAGAAACATCTGGTCAAGTTAGGGGCAAGGTATAAATTTAAGATATCTCAAACAATATTATGCGAGTATAATATTGACCGAAGAATCAACCGAGTACGAAAAAATAATTAAAGCTTGGTGTTATATTATGATTTTAGTTGGTAATTTTTTTATTTCCAGAAAGTATTGGTAATACGGTAAATATTATGTATTTACCGTTGTTACGCAACATAAATAAGGTAAGCACATATAGTTAGGGTTCAGCTATTTTGGCCCATCTATATAGTGTGATGTGTAAAAATGCAAAAAAAAAAAATACTTGTACTTTTTATTCATGCGCGTATTTGCTACAAGCATGGGGTTGGTCAAGAATGTCGTCTTTCACCCCGGTAAACGAGAAGCCATTCATATTTCCGTTTGCAACAAAGTAATTTTAAAACTTTACCATTTAATTAATTAGACTTTATATTACAATTAACTGTAAATAATATTTTTCAATTGTTTATGATCTAGGTGGTCAGTTAGAGGGATGAAATACAATAGGTGTCCGAAACACGTTATAGTAGTCTATCACAATCTATTGGGTCACATTAGACCAGACGATGTAATACTCCTACACAACTCTATTTTAATTTAAAAATACTTATCAAATTATTTATCATCTAACCATGTCGTATTGTTGTACAATTCATCTGAAGGCCATATCTGGGTCTTGATTATTAGGTTAACCATGATGATGCTGCAGTTTGGACAGCAAAGACACCAATTATCCGGTTCATTACTGTGGAGATGCACCAGAGTGACCGGGTAAAATTGCAGTTTGGGATGCAGCAACAAATTCGAGAGCCTTCAACGTGTTTGGGAGATTGGCATTAAAAAAGAGTCGATGCCCAATGGGATTATTCCGACTGGAGAGACTTCGCAAAAGAGATGTGTCGCCATTGGAGGAATCGACCACAACACATCTTAAACGAACCAGTCATACATGGTGCTAGACCAACTCAGCAATATATGACATGGTTTAGGTCGGTTACAACGCAACAATTTGTGTCTGAGCCAAGGTATTTGATTGATCCATACTAACTAGCTTCGTCATCATACGCCCAATAACAAATCCCCGTCCAGCACCAATCTCATATTAACTGAGAGCTACGTTTTCGATGGTCTTGCATTGGGTTCTTGAGCATGCATGTGTGAACTGGACCCATGGATCCAATATCCTAAGAATCACTCCTCTTCCGGTACGAAGCTGAAACCTGAAAAGGTAGTGCTTGTTTCGACAATAAATTTTGTACGTCAATGCATTAGTTCTATCAACTCTATAATCAGCTGATAGTTCCATGTGAAATTTTTTAATAACTTTTACATAATCTTCTTTTGTGCGAAATGTGTATTCTTCTTTCAAAGATCCTTGCATTTGCAGATAAGGATTGTAAAATATATCTGATGAAGGTTCATCGGAATCCAAATTCAAGCTTCTCATGTGTTGAGGTGGACAATATATATGACTAGATGGTAATGACTCCTCTTCTTCATCATCATTCATCATTGAATCAACCAAAATCTCGGCTTCTTCTTCTTCCTCATCTACAACATTGACCTCAGTTTGTTCGTCGTCGTCAGTTTCACAAAACACTTGTGACTGATCAATGAACTGAGACACTTGTTGTTGTTGTGGTAATATATAGAACTCTATATCGTTGTACCCAGATTGTTCGTGACTGACAAACATATGATGAACATCGTCATCATCTCGAATCTTCTTCAAATAAAACTTTACTTGGTTGTCTGCAAACCATACCGAATTTTTATAGATGATTTGGCCTACAGGACTGCACTACAATTTCTTTTCTATTCTTTGTTTAAGATATGAAAAATTTGATCGTCAATTTATTGTAAACCGAGTTACTTCTGTGTCGCGAAAACAAAAATAGCGGTTAATTGATGCTCAAATATTTCACCTTCGGTATGGGCACTAATCATGTAATGTGGTGAGGAAGACATTTTTTTTAAATGTAACTTTAGTGTTTCTACTAATGGTGAATGCATTGATATGTTATTGACATACAATTAAATAGGGTAAATGTTGTATGCACTGATAACATAATTCATCTACAAAGACAAGATAATGCAATGCAAAGAATTCATGCAAAGACAAGATAATACAATGTATGCGCCTGGTAGGAATCTCTGCACACAAAGCATGCGCCTGCACACAAGGAATCTCACAAGGAATTTATGCCCTAATAATCCAAGGCAGGCGCCCATTCCAATGACGCATAAAGCAAGGCATGCGCCCATGCTTTTGGCGCATCTTCCTTGCATGCAAAAAAGACATGCATGCGCCACTAGCCTTGGCGCATGTGACCATGCATGTCATAAATCAAGCATGCGCCATAGCCTTAGGCACCTACTCTCTTATCACATGCATGCATCCAATCAAATGCTTCACATGCTGCATACATATTCAACCTATTCAACACTTACTCATCTATAAATAGGGCATCAACTCACAACATCTCATCATCTGCAACACTAACAATCAATCTCTGCAACACTTCATCTTTACCACACTTAACCTGTGCAACACTCAACCTCTACAACATTATGTCTCTATTGACTATAAGTGATGAACACCAAGTAACAATCGATATTATCTCGACATTTATATGTTATTACTCCCTTTTACTTATTTCATATTTAATTTGTATTTATTTCTTATTTATGTTTTTATTGTATATTACTTCTTCTTATTTTATTTCTTAATTATGTTTTATTAGGACCTAAAATGATTTCGATGCCGTGTACATGAATATGTACCCCACGATCCTTTGATAGAACCATATATTATAGGATGTCGTTTTGGAAATCTCCCCAACATAGTCTCGTACTCGGTTGACTACAAATTTATTCTTGCTTTGTTGGAGAGATGGAGACCCGAGACCCACACATTTCACCTTCCTTTCAGTGAGTGTAGAGTCACACTTGAGAACGTCTACATGTTGTTGGATCTACGTATCGATGGTAAGACCGTGAATGGTAGAGTTAACCAGGATAACTCTATCTACAATGAATTATTGGGTTCCCCTTTGTGTGACGACCAAGCTGCGGGAGAAACATCTGGTCAAGTTAGGGGCAAGGTATAAATTTAAGATATCTCAAACAATATTATGCGAGTATAATATTGACCGAAGAATCAACCGAG
Organism: Lathyrus oleraceus; assembly: GCF_024323335.1. Classification (NCBI taxonomy): domain Eukaryota; kingdom Viridiplantae; phylum Streptophyta; class Magnoliopsida; order Fabales; family Fabaceae; genus Lathyrus; species Lathyrus oleraceus. Next base: position 95,100,871 of record NC_066582.1, read on the forward strand.
TACGAAAAAATAATTAAAGCTTGGTGTTATATTATGATTTTAGTTGGTAATTTTTTTATTTCCAGAAAGTATTGGTAATACGGTAAATATTATGTATTTACCGTTGTTACGCAACATAAATAAGGTAAGCACATATAGTTAGGGTTCAGCTATTTTGGCCCATCTATATAGTGTGATGTGTAAAAATGCAAAAAAAAAAAATACTTGTACTTTTTATTCATGCGCGTATTTGCTACAAGCATGGGGTTGGTCAAGAATGTCGTCTTTCACCCCGGTAAACGAGAAGCCATTCATATTTCCGTTTGCAACAAAGTAATTTTAAAACTTTACCATTTAATTAATTAGACTTTATATTACAATTAACTGTAAATAATATTTTTCAATTGTTTATGATCTAGGTGGTCAGTTAGAGGGATGAAATACAATAGGTGTCCGAAACACGTTATAGTAGTCTATCACAATCTATTGGGTCACATTAGACCAGACGATGTAATACTCCTACACAACTCTATTTTAATTTAAAAATACTTATCAAATTATTTATCATCTAACCATGTCGTATTGTTGTACAATTCATCTGAAGGCCATATCTGGGTCTTGATTATTAGGTTAACCATGATGATGCTGCAGTTTGGACAGCAAAGACACCAATTATCCGGTTCATTACTGTGGAGATGCACCAGAGTGACCGGGTAAAATTGCAGTTTGGGATGCAGCAACAAATTCGAGAGCCTTCAACGTGTTTGGGAGATTGGCATTAAAAAAGAGTCGATGCCCAATGGGATTATTCCGACTGGAGAGACTTCGCAAAAGAGATGTGTCGCCATTGGAGGAATCGACCACAACACATCTTAAACGAACCAGTCATACATGGTGCTAGACCAACTCAGCAATATATGACATGGTTTAGGTCGGTTACAACGCAACAATTTGTGTCTGAGCCAAGGTATTTGATTGATCCATACTAACTAGCTTCGTCATCATACGCCCAATAACAAATCCCCGTCCAGCACCAATCTCATATTAACTGAGAGCTACGTTTTCGATGGTCTTGCATTGGGTTCTTGAGCATGCATGTGTGAACTGGACCCATGGATCCAATATCCTAAGAATCACTCCTCTTCCGGTACGAAGCTGAAACCTGAAAAGGTAGTGCTTGTTTCGACAATAAATTTTGTACGTCAATGCATTAGTTCTATCAACTCTATAATCAGCTGATAGTTCCATGTGAAATTTTTTAATAACTTTTACATAATCTTCTTTTGTGCGAAATGTGTATTCTTCTTTCAAAGATCCTTGCATTTGCAGATAAGGATTGTAAAATATATCTGATGAAGGTTCATCGGAATCCAAATTCAAGCTTCTCATGTGTTGAGGTGGACAATATATATGACTAGATGGTAATGACTCCTCTTCTTCATCATCATTCATCATTGAATCAACCAAAATCTCGGCTTCTTCTTCTTCCTCATCTACAACATTGACCTCAGTTTGTTCGTCGTCGTCAGTTTCACAAAACACTTGTGACTGATCAATGAACTGAGACACTTGTTGTTGTTGTGGTAATATATAGAACTCTATATCGTTGTACCCAGATTGTTCGTGACTGACAAACATATGATGAACATCGTCATCATCTCGAATCTTCTTCAAATAAAACTTTACTTGGTTGTCTGCAAACCATACCGAATTTTTATAGATGATTTGGCCTACAGGACTGCACTACAATTTCTTTTCTATTCTTTGTTTAAGATATGAAAAATTTGATCGTCAATTTATTGTAAACCGAGTTACTTCTGTGTCGCGAAAACAAAAATAGCGGTTAATTGATGCTCAAATATTTCACCTTCGGTATGGGCACTAATCATGTAATGTGGTGAGGAAGACATTTTTTTTAAATGTAACTTTAGTGTTTCTACTAATGGTGAATGCATTGATATGTTATTGACATACAATTAAATAGGGTAAATGTTGTATGCACTGATAACATAATTCATCTACAAAGACAAGATAATGCAATGCAAAGAATTCATGCAAAGACAAGATAATACAATGTATGCGCCTGGTAGGAATCTCTGCACACAAAGCATGCGCCTGCACACAAGGAATCTCACAAGGAATTTATGCCCTAATAATCCAAGGCAGGCGCCCATTCCAATGACGCATAAAGCAAGGCATGCGCCCATGCTTTTGGCGCATCTTCCTTGCATGCAAAAAAGACATGCATGCGCCACTAGCCTTGGCGCATGTGACCATGCATGTCATAAATCAAGCATGCGCCATAGCCTTAGGCACCTACTCTCTTATCACATGCATGCATCCAATCAAATGCTTCACATGCTGCATACATATTCAACCTATTCAACACTTACTCATCTATAAATAGGGCATCAACTCACAACATATCATCATCTGCAACACTAACAATCAATCTCTGCAACACTTCATCTTTACCACACTTAACCTGTGCAACACTCAACCTCTACAACATTATGTCTCTATTGACTATAAGTGATGAACACCAAGTAACAATCGATATTATCTCGACATTTATATGTTATTACTCCCTTTTACTTATTTCATATTTAATTTGTATTTATTTCTTATTTATGTTTTTATTGTATATTACTTCTTCTTATTTTATTTCTTAATTATGTTTTATTAGGACCTAAAATGATTTCGATGCCGTGTACATGAATATGTACCCCACGATCCTTTGATAGAACCATATATTATAGGATGTCGTTTTGGAAATCTCCCCAACATAGTCTCGTACTCGGTTGACTACAAATTTATTCTTGCTTTGTTGGAGAGATGGAGACCCGAGACCCACACATTTCACCTTCCTTTCAGTGAGTGTAGAGTCACACTTGAGAACGTCTACATGTTGTTGGATCTACGTATCGATGGTAAGACCGTGAATGGTAGAGTTAACCAGGATAACTCTATCTACAATGAATTATTGGGTTCCCCTTTGTGTGACGACCAAGCTGCGGGAGAAACATCTGGTCAAGTTAGGGGCAAGGTATAAATTTAAGATATCTCAAACAATATTATGCGAGTATAATATTGACCGAAGAATCAACCGAGTACGAAAAAATAATTAAAGCTTGGTGTTATATTATGATTTTAGTTGGTAATTTTTTTATTTCCAGAAAGTATTGGTAATACGGTAAATATTATGTATTTACCGTTGTTACGCAACATAAATAAGGTAAGCACATATAGTTAGGGTTCAGCTATTTTGGCCCATCTATATAGTGTGATGTGTAAAAATGCAAAAAAAAAAAATACTTGTACTTTTTATTCATGCGCGTATTTGCTACAAGCATGGGGTTGGTCAAGAATGTCGTCTTTCACCCCGGTAAACGAGAAGCCATTCATATTTCCGTTTGCAACAAAGTAATTTTAAAACTTTACCATTTAATTAATTAGACTTTATATTACAATTAACTGTAAATAATATTTTTCAATTGTTTATGATCTAGGTGGTCAGTTAGAGGGATGAAATACAATAGGTGTCCGAAACACGTTATAGTAGTCTATCACAATCTATTGGGTCACATTAGACCAGACGATGTAATACTCCTACACAACTCTATTTTAATTTAAAAATACTTATCAAATTATTTATCATCTAACCATGTCGTATTGTTGTACAATTCATCTGAAGGCCATATCTGGGTCTTGATTATTAGGTTAACCATGATGATGCTGCAGTTTGGACAGCAAAGACACCAATTATCCGGTTCATTACTGTGGAGATGCACCAGAGTGACCGGGTAAAATTGCAGTTTGGGATGCAGCAACAAATTCGAGAGCCTTCAACGTGTTTGGGAGATTGGCATTAAAAAAGAGTCGATGCCCAATGGGATTATTCCGACTGGAGAGACTTCGCAAAAGAGATGTGTCGCCATTGGAGGAATCGACCACAACACATCTTAAACGAACCAGTCATACATGGTGCTAGACCAACTCAGCAATATATGACATGGTTTAGGTCGGTTACAACGCAACAATTTGTGTCTGAGCCAAGGTATTTGATTGATCCATACTAACTAGCTTCGTCATCATACGCCCAATAACAAATCCCCGTCCAGCACCAATCTCATATTAACTGAGAGCTACGTTTTCGATGGTCTTGCATTGGGTTCTTGAGCATGCATGTGTGAACTGGACCCATGGATCCAATATCCTAAGAATCACTCCTCTTCCGGTACGAAGCTGAAACCTGAAAAGGTAGTGCTTGTTTCGACAATAAATTTTGTACGTCAATGCATTAGTTCTATCAACTCTATAATCAGCTGATAGTTCCATGTGAAATTTTTTAATAACTTTTACACAATCTTCTTTTGTGCGAAATGTGTATTCTTCTTTCAAAGATCCTTGCATTTGCAGATAAGGATTGTAAAATATATCTGATGAAGGTTCATCGGAATCCAAATTCAAGCTTCTCATGTATTGAGGTGGACAATATATATGACTAGATGGTAATGACTCCTCTTCTTCATCATCATTCATCATTGAATCAACCAAAATCTCGGCTTCTTCTTCTTCCTCATCTACAACATTGACCTCAGTTTGTTCGTCGTCGTCAGTTTCACAAAACACTTGTGACTGATCAATGAACTGAGACACTTGTTGTTGTTGTGGTAATATATAGAACTCTATATCGTTGTACCCAGATTGTTCGTGACTGACAAACATATGATGAACATCGTCATCATCTCGAATCTTCTTCAAATAAAACTTTACTTGGTTGTCTGCAAACCATACCGAATTTTTATAGATGATTTGGCCTACAGGACTGCACTACAATTTCTTTTCTATTCTTTGTTTATGATATGAAAAATTTGATCGTCAATTTATTGTAAACCGAGTTACTTCTGTGTTGCGAAAACAAAAATAGCGGTTAATTGATGCTCAAATATTTCACCTTCGGTATGGGCACTAATCATGTAATGTGGTGAGGAAGACATTTTTTTTAAATGTAACTTTAGTGTTTCTACTAATGGTGAATGCATTGATATGTTATTGACATACAATTAAATAGGGTAAACGTTGTATGCACTGATAACACAATTCATCTACAAAGACAAGATAATGCAATGCAAAGAATTCATGCAAAGACAAGATAATACAATGTATGCGCCTGGTAGGAATCTCTGCACACAAAGCATGCGCCTGCACACAAGGAATCTCACAAGGAATTTATGCCCTAATAATCCAAGGCAGGCGCCCATTCCAATGACGCATAAAGCAAGGCATGCGCCCATGCTTTTGGCGCATCTTCCTTGCATGCAAAAAAGACATGCATGCGCCACTAGCCTTGGCGCATGTGACCATGCATGTCATAAATCAAGCATGCGCCATAGCCTTAGGCACCTACTCTCTTATCACATGCATGCTGAAGGTGAGAAAAACAAGAAAGGGGGGGTTTGAATTGTTTGGAAAAATAAGCGCTTTTCAAAATGAAAACCACACAATGATTTTATACTGGTTCGCTTATAACACAAAGCTACTCCAGTCCACCCGGCCAAGGTGATTTCGCCTTCAACAAGGACTTAATCCACTAATCTTGAAAGATTACAAACAACGTCTAAGATAAAAATCTCTTAGCCCTCTCAAGTATACAGACTACACAGAGTCACTTGAGGAAATAAACAAACAATAGATAAAAGATTTATGTAATCTAGAATGCTTCTAAGAAAGCAGATATTACAATAGTAAGAACAAGGGTTTTTCACGTAATAAGCAAAAGCTTCGTGAAGATCTTAGAGAGCAAGAGGGTTTTCTTGTGTTGATGTTTCAGTATGATTTTTCCTTGTATATGTAGTAGTTGCTGAATGTTGATTTGCAATCCTTTATATAGATCAATGAGGTAGTAGTTGAAACTGATGAGTAATAAGATGAATTTACGCCATAACATAAACAGCTTCTGCAGGATAACTTTTTCTCCTTGAAATGACTACTTACCACAAGTAGTATCTTCTTTATTGAAATTGGAGATTAACGTCTCTTTCTTAATTAGGAAAACCATTTGCAAATCTTTACTTGACTTTAACGTTACTCTTTCATGATTAGCAATTCCATGCTCAGAGTATTTGTGTTTCTGGAGAGTCTTGGAATCTTGCTTCTGATGTTGAGTTCAGATAGTTTCTTCAGATAGCGCTGATAACTTCTGGAATCTAGAGATAGTATTGTTCAGAGTCAGAACTTCTAGAGCTTACTTCTTGTTCAGATGCATCTGATACTTGTTGTTTTACTCAGAGTTAGACTTTCTTGAACTTGTTTTCACTTCAGATGCTTCTGATCATTTGATAGTTTGTATCTGATCTGGTTTTGTATCTGATGACATCATCAGATTTCTTCCTTCTTTCTTTAGAACCCTGCACACTTAGAAACTTTTCGTTAGGGTGCCATTTTTGGTTTCATCCTTTGTTATCATCAAAATCAAGGAATCTGTTGTAGAACAATTTTTGTTCTTACAATCTCCCCCTTTTTGATGATGACAAAACAAACTTTAATTAGCAGATGAAACGTGAATAATATCAGATCAGATAGACAGAAGCTCCCCCTGAGTTAGTGCTAGGGAGTTCAGAAGTTCTTACCAGAGCTTCTAAGTAAAGAGGTTTCTGAAACTTTCTGCAATTTCTTAAGTCCAAGTTAAATAATTTTATTTTAAGAGAAATATGTTGCAGAATGCTTAAGGTATTAGACAATATTTTCATCAGAGCTATTAATGACTTCTCCCCCTTTTTGTCAGAATCAAAAAGACATAGTAAAAAAAAAATAAAGAAGTAAAGAGAAAAACTTATATTAAAATAGAAGCACAAAGGCAACAAGAAATAAGAAAACATCAGATCCAGAGAAGGCAAAGAAAAAAGAAACAACAAGCAAGCAAAATAAATAAAATCCTAAGTGCCTAGGGGTTCGGAGGCGGAGGCATTCTCTGAAGCAGCATTGCAAGCATGTTCTGGATGTTGTCGTTGACAGTATCTTGCTTGTCCATTCTGGCCCGGAGTTCATTCTGATCTTGCTTAAGTTCTTTCAGAGTCTGAAGAACCATAGGGATCACAGAAGAGGACTCCCCCAGAGTCAGAGCCTGCTGAGCTTCAGCTTCAGCAGCAGCTTGTGCTTCTGCATCCGCCAGAGCCTTAGCTTCAGCTTCCTTTTCCCTTAGGATTTCAGCTTGACGAGCTTTTTCTTCTTCTTCTAGTCTTCTTGCTTCTTCTTCAGCTTCCTTGGCCAATCTCTCTTCCTCCAGCCTTCTGGCTTTAGCTTCTCTGGCAAGTCTCTCCTGGAGTCTTGCCTCAGCATCTCTGATGTAGCCATTTCTGACTTGTTCAGATATGCTCTTCAGTCTAAAAGACTCAGAGGTCATCCAGCCAATGACTCTGTTCCAGTGTGTCCTTACAGATTTAGGATCATCACTGATTTCAGAGTTAGTGGTCAGAGACTTGACCTTTTGTACTGAAGCTTCTGCTACCTGCATGATGGCTTCCTCAAGGGTAGGTGTAGAAAGTTCAGGTTCATGTTCAGGTTCAGAGGTATGAGGTGGAGAGTTTGGAGGGCTGAGATTTAATGTGTGAGGTTCAGATTCTGATTCAGGTTGGGGTTCAGATTCTGCTTCTAGTTGAGGTTCAGATGTTTGGGGTGAAGCGTAAAGAGGGTTTAAATCTAAGGGTTCAGTTTCAGCTTCAGGTGCAGCGGAGATGTTTGGTGGGGTGATATCAGAGGTGTGGGGTTCAGAGGGTTGAGTTTCAGAAGGTATGGTGGTTGTTTGTTGTGGTGGAGGTGAAGTTGCTTCAAATTGTGTTTGTGTTTGTTGTTGTGAAGCAAGTTTATGAGCATAAATTGTGGCTATGGTTGGGGAATCAGGGTCAGGATATTCTGGGTCAGAAGAGATGGAAACATATGGGGGTGATTCTGGTTCTGAGGATGATGAAGAGGAAGTGCTTTGGTAGGTTTGTTTAGGTTCAGAGGGAGGTATGAATGTACGGGCTACATTTAGAACTGGTGAAGGTTGGGAGGTTCTGGTGGTTGAAGGTGGGATTTCAGAGGTAGTAAAAATAGGTTGTGAAGAGAGAGGGTTAGAAGAAGCCATCAGAGGATTAGTGGTAACAGAAGGAACAGACGTACCAGTAGATATATTCAGAGGAGCTGAAGATCTGCTTCCAGAAGCTTCTTCAATTCTTGCCTTCTTTTCCGGAGGTGCTATCTTCTTCTCAGAGAGACCTCTCTTGTATCTGACGAAGTCTTCTTCTGAATCCAGACAGTTGTCGAGGCTGAAGTCAGAGATGTCAACACCATCATCCAGCAGACGCTGAAGATAGATAGCAACAGCATCTCTGGGTTCATTTTTGAAGAACCTGGCAAGGCCATGAGGCATCTTCCTCTGATCTTTCAAACAATCCCAGGATGTGTCCAGAGTGGGTCTGACTTGAATCTTCTTAATTATCCCCATACTCTTGAGATTTCTGGCATTCAGAGGCTTCCCAACATCTATTGCCAGATCTAGCATCAGCTTGGCCTTCTCCAGATGATCCACCAGCCCATTCTCAATGAAGACATCAGATAACAATCTTCCCAGAGGGATGTAGGATCTGGGCTTCATATTGTTTCTGGTTTCTCTGACAGAATCTCTCAGATATCTGAAAAGGAGAGCAGGGAGGCAGATCTTCACACCCTTCTGAATGCAGTACAGAATGCATTTCTGGTCTGCATTGATGTAGTCAGAGGAGTTAGAGGCTGGACGGTGGTGAATAGTTCCCAGAATAATCTTCAGCCACACTCTGAGGTTCTGATGCAGCTCCTTGTTCTTTGAAGGATTTCCTTCAATGTTAGGTTTGAAGATTGTTGGGTTGATTACTTCAGTAATGCGCTTTGACCTAGGAGGGATGTTGTAAATCCTTTTTCCTCCAGCTCTCTCCATGTTCAGTAGAGAGGCTATTGACCCTTCAGTGATAACAATCTTCACCCCCAGAACATATGAGACGATGAAGTGGTCATCTGCATCTGCAAACCTCCAGAACTACTTGATGAGAAGAGGGTAAACAGGACCATAAAGCCTTTGGAAATAGTTTTCCCATCCTTGTTTACGAAGCTCTTCAGTAAGATCAACGCCATTTCTCTTCAAGTTGTCGAAATCAACTAGTGATTCACACAACACGTCCAATCCTTCAAAAGGGGTTGAAAGGTTAATATGGCGTTCACGGTCAAGAACATGGGGTTCTTTGTAAACAGGGGTTATGGTGACGCCTGTAACCGTTGGTGTTGGAATGCTTGAGGTTTGAGCAGTAGAACTTGATTCCATTTCTTGAGAGAAGTTAAAGACTTGTTGTTGTTGAGCGTCCATGGTGAAGGAGAAGATGAAGATTGATGAAGATGAAGAACTTGCAGAGAATGCTTCAGAGAGGGTTTAGGGTTTTAGAGTGAGTGAGAGTGATAAGTGTGTGAAAAGTGAGAAAAGTGTTTATATACTCTAAGTGAAACACATGCAAAACGACACATTAAATTTGCGTTAGCACAACGCTCAAGTAAGCACGCTTGGGGGGAAAAATGATTACAGCTAATTAATGAATGTCTAATCCCACAGTACGCACACTGCTCAAGGAGATTTCAAACGTTCTGACCTTTGAATTTCTTTTGACAGCTGTCTAGAAGTTCTAGGGTTAGACGCTTAGTGCTCCACGTGTTGATGTATCTGATCTTCAGGAATACCAAAAGATTGATTCCTGGAGATTTCTAACTCAGATATCTTCTTAACTGGTAGAAGTATCAGAGTCAGAGGCAGAAGTGTATTTGTTTTTTTATCAGAGTCTCATTTTACATTTTCAGAGCCATGCTTCACTCAGGGCAATTTTTAATGTTCAGATGTTCTAAGATAAAAAGAAATCTATCTTCAGCTAGAGGCTTAGTATAGATATCTGCCCATTGATGTTCAGTATCAATGAACTTCAATGTTACTATCCCTTTCTGAACATAGTCTCTGATAAAATGATGTTTTATTTCAATATGTTTGGCTCTGGAATGTAGAATGGGATTCTTACTTAAACAAATAGCAGCAGTATTATCACAAAAGATAGGAATGTTACTCTCAAAGATTTGCAGATCTTCTAACTGATGCTTCATCCAGAGCATCTGAGTTGTGCACAGTGACGCTGAGATATATTCTGCTTTTGCAGTTGATAGAGCAATTGTTGATTGTCTTTTGCTAGCCCAGGATATCAGATTGTTTCCCAGAAGCTGGCAATTTCCAGAAGTGCTTTTTCGTTCTATTCTATCTCCTGCATAATCTGCATCACAATAACCCGAGAGTCTATACTCTGATGTTTTCTCATACATCAGGCCCAGGTTAGGAGTTCCTTTCAGATACTTAAGAATTCTCTTAACTGCTGTTAAATGAGATTCTCTAGGATCTGATTGGAATCTGGCACAAAGATAGACACCAAAGAGAATATCAGGACGAGTAGCAGTCAGATAGAGAAGAGAGCCTATCATACCTCGATAGAGCTTCTGACAAACCTTGTTGCTTACCTCTTCCTTTTCAAGAATGCAAGTTGGGTGCATGGGAGTTTTTGCAGAGTTGCATTCAGTCATGTCAAACTTCTTCAGAACGTCTTTAATATATTTATTTTGATGGACGTATGTGACTTCTGGAGTTTGATTAATTTGAATTCCCAGAAAGAACTTTAGTTCTTGCATTAAACTCATCTCAAATTCTGCCTGCATTAACTTAGAAAATTCTTGGCAAACAGAGATATTAGCAGAACCAAAAATAATATCATCAACATAAATCTGGCATATCATGAGATCATTATTAAGGTTTTTACAGAAGAGTGTAGAATCAACTTTCCCTCTGATAAAATTTTGTTCCAGAAGAAAATTGCTTAATCGTTCATACCAAGCTCTGGGAGCTTGTTTGAGTCCATATAAGGATTTCTTAAGTTTAAAAACATGTTCTGGAAAATTTGAATTTTCAAAGCCTGGAGGTTGATTGACATACACTTCTTCTGAAATATAACCATTAAGAAATGCACTCTTGACATCCATTTGATATAATTTGATAGAGTGATTAATAGCAAAAGATACAAGAAGACGAATAGATTCTAACCTCGCGACTGGAGCAAAGGTTTCATTATAGTCAATACCTTCTTGTTGACTGTAACCTTGAGCTACCAGTCGAGCTTTGTTTCTGACAACTTCTCCTTTCTCGTTCAGCTTGTTTCTGAAAACCCATATGGTTCCAATGACATGAGTGCCTCTGGGTTTAGGAACGAGATCCCAGACATCATTCTTTGAGAATTGATCCAATTCTTCTTGCATAGCTCCCACCCAGTCGTTATCCTGAAGTGCTTCATCACAAGACGTAGGCTCAATCAGAGACACTAGTCCCAGAGTAGTATCTTCAGAAGTCCTGAAGGTAGATCTGGTTCTGACAGGTTCGTCCTTGTTTCCCAGAATCAAATCTTCAGATACATTGATACGACTTTTGACTTTCTTTGAGATTTCTGGAGATTTAATTTCTTCAGAGTTCTGAGTGACAGTTGCTTCTGGAGTTTTATCAGATTCTACAAGAGTGATTTCCAAATCTGCAAACTTTTCAACTAGCTTTGACTTTTCAGGGTCAAGCTTATCATCAAATCTGACATGAATTGATTCTTCCACAATTTTGGTTTTTGTGTTGTATACTCTGTAGCCTTTAGAGTGTTCTGAGTATCCTAACATAATACCTTTCTGTGCTTTGGAATCAAACTTGTTCAGATGTTCTTTAGTATTTAATATAAAGCAAGAACATCCAAAAGGATGAAAATATGAAATGTTTGGTTTTCTTCCTTTACACAATTCATAGGGAGTCTTTTCTAGAATAGGTCTTATAGAGATTCTATTCTGAATGTAACACGCTGTATTTACAGCTTCTGCCCAAAAGTGCTTTGCTACATTAGTTTCATTGATCATGGTTCTGGCCATCTCTTGGAGTGTTCTATTCTTCCTCTCTACAACTCCACTTTGTTGTGGAGTTCTAGGGCAGGAGAAATCATGGGATATTCCATTAGAATCAAATAATTCTTCAAAATCTTTATTTTCAAATTCTCCACCATGATCACTTCTGACTCTAATAATTTTAGAGTCAAATTCTTTTTGCACTTTGGAACAGAAACTGGTGAATACAGAGTGAGACTCACTCTTGTGCTTTAGGAATTTTACCCATGTCCAGCGACTGTAATCATCAACAATGACTAGTCCATACTTCTTTCCATTAACTGATGCTGTTTTCACAGGACCAAATAAGTCAATGTGAAGAAGTTCCAGAGGCTTAGAGGTAGAAACAACATTTTTCTTTTTAAAAGATGTTTTTGAAAATTTTCCTTTCTGACAAGCTTCACACAGAGCATCTGAAGAAAACTTCAGTTTAGGTAGGCCTCTGACTAACTCGAGTTTAGTTAGCTGAGAAAGTTTCCTCATGCTAATGTGGCCCAAGCGTCTATGCCATACCCATTGCTCTTCGTGAACTGACATTAGACATTTAACATTTTGATCTTTTAAATCAGAAAGATTTATTTTGTAAATGTTGTTTTTCCTCTTGCCTGTGAAAAGGACAGAGCCATCGTTCTGATTAATGGCTTTACATGTTTTTTGATTGAAGATTACATCATAACCGTTATCACTTAATTGACTTATGGATAACAAGTTATGCATTAATCCTTCTACATAAAGAACATCAGATATAGAGGGAAGAGTACCATTACCAATAGTTCCGGAGCCTCTGATCCTTCCTTTCTGATCTCCTCCGAAGCCTACAAATCCAGCGTCTTTAAGTTCCAGACTTTGGAACATAGACTTTCTTCCCGTCATGTGTCGCGAGCATCTAGAGTCCAGGTACCATGACTGGTGTCTGAACTTTGCTGCATAGGATATCTGCAACATAGATAATCTTATCTTTCGGTACCCAGAATCTCTTGGGTCCTTTCAGATTAGTTTTCCCAGAGTTTCTTATAACTTTGGGTTTTCTAGCATTTTTAAATTTTTGTTCTTGTGTGTGTGTGTAATGATATGAAAAGGGAGATTTAAGTTGGTCACTGGTAGAAGTTTTATCTTCCTTAGGATCATACCCAATTCCCCTTTTATTGTTCTGACTTACTCCATAAATCATGGATGCCATAATACTCCTATCTATCCCATTTTTCAGAAATTCTTGAAAGGCTTCTTCATATTGATAAATTATTTTATTTGAAGTTTGTGGTGCTTGAGATAATGCTTCTTCTAATTCTGAGCTTTTTGTTTTTGCTTCATCTCTTTCTAACATTAAAGATTTGATTGTATCTTCTCGTGATAAAATTGTTATCTCAAGCTCTCTACATTCTTCAAATTTTGCTTTAAGACAGCCTTTGATGTTTTTAAACTTTTGTTTTAATTTCTGATATGAGCTTAGAGTTTCTGACAAGCATGATTCTAAATCAGAACGAGAAAGTTCAGAAAATACCTCTTCAGATTCTTCATCTGAGCTGCTGGATGTGGTAGCCATAAGTGCTACGTTGGCCTGTTCATCAGAGTCAGATTCTGATGATCCAGATTCACTATCATCCCAGGTGGCCATTAATCCTTTCTTTGTTCTGAAGGTATTTTTCTTGAAGCTTTCTTTTCTAGAGTTGTCTTTCTTCAGCTTGGGGCATTCATTTCTGTAATGACCTGTTTCTTTACATTCATAACAGGTAATATCTTTGTTAGCTTTACCTTTTGAAGTTGACTCTGATCGATCCCCTCTGGGTCTTGGTCTTCTGAAGTTGTTGTTCCTCTTTTTCCAGAGTTGCTTGACTCTTCTGGTTAGTAGGGACAACTCTTCTTCATCATCAGAGTCTTCTGGTTCAGAATCGTCAGTATCTTCAGTTTCTGCCTGGAGAGCTTTGGTTCTGTCAGGTTTCCGTCTTTCAGATCTGGACTTTAGCGCTACGGACTTGTTCTTTTTCTGAGGCTCATCCTCCTCTAGTTCTATCTCATGGCTTCTGAGAGAACTAACAAGTTCTTCAAGGCTGATATTGTTCAGATCCTTTGACAGCTTCAGAGCAGTAACCATAGGTCTCCATTTCTTTGGCAGACTTCTGACTATCTTCTTAACATCATCTGCAGTCGTGTATCCTTTGTCTAGCACTTTAAGACCTGCAATAAGAGTTTGAAATCTAGAAAACATAGCCTCTATAGCTTCGTCATCTTCCATTTTGAAGGCTTCATATTTCTGGATAAGCGCCAGAGCCTTCGTCTCCTTGACTTGGGAGTTTCCTTCATGGGTCATCTTCAGAGAGTCAAGTATATCTTTGGCTGTCTCTCTGTTGGTGATCTTTTCATATTCGTTGTATGATATAGCATTTAGAAGTATTGTTCTGGCCTTGTGATGATTTTTGAAGATACGTTTCTGATCTTCTGACATCTTGTTTCTGGGAACTTCAGCTCCATTTTCTAAGACTGGAGGTGTATATCCATCTGTGACTATGTCCCAGAGGTCAGCATCATAACCCAGAAAGAAACTTTCGATTCTATCTTTCCAGTAATCAAATTTCTCTCCATCAAAAACAGGAGGCTTAGCATTGTAAGAATCTCTTTCATTTGAGTGGGCCATTGTTTTTCTCGTACTGGATCTCTCTACACGGTTAAGTGTTTGATTAGAAAATCAATAACAGAGCCGGAGCTCTGATACCAATTGAAGGTGAGAAAAACAAGAAAGGGGGGGTTTGAATTGTTTGGAAAAATAAGCGCTTTTCAAAATGAAAACCACACAATGATTTTATACTGGTTCGCTTATAACACAAAGCTACTCCAGTCCACCCGGCCAAGGTGATTTCGCCTTCAACAAGGACTTAATCCACTAATCTTGAAAGATTACAAACAACGTCTAAGATAAAAATCTCTTAGCCCTCTCAAGTATACAGACTACACAGAGTCACTTGAGGAAATAAACAAACAATAGATAAAAGATTTATGTAATCTAGAATGCTTCTAAGAAAGCAGATATTACAATAGTAAGAACAAGAGTTTTTCACGTAATAAGCAAAAGCTTCGTGAAGATCTTAGAGAGCAAGAGGGTTTTCTTGTGTTGATGTTTCAGTATGATTTTTCCTTGTATATGTAGTAGTTGCTGAATGTTGATTTGCAATCCTTTATATAGATCAATGAGGTAGTAGTTGAAACTGATGAGTAATAAGATGAATTTACGCCATAACATAAACAGCTTCTGCAGGATAACTTTTTCTCCTTGAAATGACTACTTACCACAAGTAGTATCTTCTTTATTGAAATTGGAGATTAACGTCTCTTTCTTAATTAGGAAAACCATTTGCAAATCTTTACTTGACTTTAACGTTACTCTTTCATGATTAGCAATTCCATGCTCAGAGTATTTGTGTTTCTGGAGAGTCTTGGAATCTTGCTTCTGATGTTGAGCTCAGATAGTTTCTTCAGATAGCGCTGATAACTTCTGGAATCTAGAGATAGTATTGTTCAGAGTCAGAACTTCTAGAGCTTACTTCTTGTTCAGATGCATCTGATACTTGTTGTTTTACTCAGAGTTAGACTTTCTTGAACTTGTTTTCACTTCAGATGCTTCTGATCATTTGATAGTTTGTATCTGATCTGGTTTTGTATCTGATGACATCATCAGATTTCTTCCTTCTTTCTTTAGAACCCTGCACACTTAGAAACTTTTCGTTAGGGTGCCATTTTTGGTTTCATCCTTTGTTATCATCAAAATCAAGGAATCTGTTGTAGAACAATTTTTGTTCTTACACATGCATCCAATCAAATGCTTCACATGCTGCATACATATTCAACCTATTCAACAGTTACTCATCTATAAATAGGGCATCAACTCACAACATCTCATCATCTGTAACACTAACAATCAATCTCTGCAACACTTCATCTTTACCACACTTAACCTGTGCAACACTCAACCTCTACAACATTATGTCTCTATTGACTATAAGTGATGAACACCAAGTAACAATCGATATTATCTCGACATTTATATGTTATTACTCCCTTTTACTTATTTCATATTTAATTTGTATTTATTTCTTATTTATGTTTTTATTGTATATTACTTCTTCTTATTTTATTTCTTAATTATGTTTTATTAGGACATAAAATGATTTCGATGCCGTGTACATGAATATGTACCCCACGATCCTTTGATAGAACCATATATTATAGGATGTCGTTTTGGAAATCTCCCCAACATAGTCTCGTACTCGGTTGACTACAAATTTATTCTTGCTTTGTTGGAGAGATGGAGACCCGAGACCCACACATTTCACCTTCCTTTCAGTGAGTGTAGAGTCACACTTGAGAACGTCTACATGTTGTTGGATCTACGTATCGATGGTAAGACCGTGAATGGTAGAGTTAACCAGGATAACTCTATCTACAATGAATTATTGGGTTCCCCTTTGTGTGACGACCAAGCTGCGGGAGAAACATCTGGTCAAGTTAGGGGCAAGGTATAAATTTAAGATATCTCAAACAATATTATGCGAGTATAATATTGACCGAAGAATCAACCGAGTACGAAAAAATAATTAAAGCTCGGTGTTATATTATGATTTTATTTGGTAATTTTTTTATTTCCAGAAAGTATTGGTAATACGGTAAATATTATGTATTTACCGTTGTTACGCAACATAAATAAGGTAAGCACATATAGTTAGGGTTTAGCTATTTTGGCCCATCTATATAGTGTGATGTGTAAAAATGCAAAAAAAAAAATACTTGTACTTTTTATTCATGCGCGTATTTGCTACAAGCATGGGGTTGGTCAAGAATGTCGTCATTCACCCCGGTAAACGAGAAGCCATTCATATTTCCGTTTGCAACAAAGTAAGTTTAAAACTTTACCATTTAATTAATTAGACTTTATATTACAATTAACTGTAAATAATATTTTTCAATTGTTTATGATCTAGGTGGTCAGTTAGAGGGATGAAATACAATAGGTGTCCGAAACACGCTATAGTAGTCTATCGCAATCTATTGGGTCACATTAGACCAGACGATGTAATACTCCTACACAACTCTATTTTAATTTAAAAATACTTATCAAATTATTTATCATCTAACCATGTCGTATTGTTGTACAATTCATCTGAAGGCCATATCTGGGTCTTGATTATTAGGTTAACCATGATGATGCTGCAGTTTGGACAACAAAGAAACCAATTATCCGGTTCATTACTGTGGAGATGCACCAGAGTGACCGGGTAAAACTGCAGTTCGGGATGCAACAACAAATTCGAGAGCCTTCAACGTGTTTGGGAGATTGGCATTAAAAAAGAGTCGATGCCCAATGGGATTATTCCGACTGGAGAGACTTCACAAAAGAGATATGTCGTCATTGGAGGAATCGACCACAACACATCTTAAACGAACCAGTCATACATGGTGCTAGACCAACTCAGCAATATATGACATGGTTTAGGTCGGTTACAACGCAACAATTTGTGTCTGAGCCAAGGTATTTGATTGATCCATACTAACTAGCTTCGTCATCATACGCCCAATAACAAATCCCCGTCCAGCACCAATCTCATATTAACTGAGAGCTACGTTTTCGATGGTCTTGCATTGGGTTCTTGAGCATGCATGTGTGAACTGGACCCATGGATCCAATATCCCAAGAATCACTCCTCTTCCGGTACGAAGCTGAAACCTGAAAAGGTAGTGCTTGTTTCGACAATAAATTTTGTACGTCAATGCATTAGTTCTATCAACTCTATAATCAGCTGATAGTTCCATGTGAAATTTTTTAATAACTTTTACACAATCTTCTTTTGTGCGAAATGTGTATTCTTCTTTCAAAGATCCTTGCATTTGCAGATAAGGATTGTAAAATATATCTGATGAAGGTTCATCAAAATCCAAATTCAAGCTTCTCATGTGTTGAGGTGGACAATATATATGACTAGATGGTAATGACTCCTCTTCTTCATCATCATTCATCATTGAATCAACCAAAATCTCGGCTTCTTCTTCTTCCTCATCTACAACATTGACCTCAGTTTGTTCGTCGTCGTCAGTTTCACAAAACACTTGTGACTGATCAATGAACTGAGACACTTGTTGTTGTTGTGGTAATATATAGAACTCTATATCGTTGTACCCAGATTGTTCGTGACTGACAAACATATGATGAACATCGTCATCATCTCGAATCTTCTTCAAATAAAACTTTACTTGGTTGTCTGCAAACCATACCGAATTTTTATAGATGATTTGGCCTACAGGACTGCACTACAATTTCTTTTCTATTCTTTGTTTAAGATATGAAAAATTTGATCGTCAATTTATTGTAAACCGAGTTACTTCTGTGTTGCGAAAACAAAAATAGCGGTTAATTGATGCTCAAATATTTCACCTTCGGTATGGGCACTAATCATGTAATGTGGTGAGGAAGACATTTTTTTTAAATGTAACTTTAGTGTTTCTACTAATGGTGAATACATTGATATGTTATTGACATACAATTAAATAGGGTAAACGTTGTATGCACTGATAACACAATTCATCTACAAAGACAAGATAATACAATGTATGCGCCTGGTAGGAATCTCTGCACACAAAGCATGCGCCTGCACACAAGGAATCTCACAAGGAATTTATGCCCTAATAATCCAAGGCAGACGCCCATTCCAATGACGCATAAAGCAAGGCATGCGCCCATGCTTTTGGCGCATCTTCCTTGCATGCAAAAAAGACATGCATGCGCCACTAGCCTTGGCGCATGTGACCATGCATGTCATAAATCAAGCATGCGCCATAGCCTTAGGCACCTACTCTCTTATCACATGCATGCATCCAATCAAATGCTTCACATGCTGCATACATATTCAACCTATTCAACACTTACTCATCTATAAATAGGGCATCAACTCACAACATCTCATCATCTGCAACACTAACAATCAATCTCTGCAACACTTCATCTTTACCACACTTAACCTGTGCAACACTCAACCTCTACAACATTATGTCTCTATTGACTATAAGTGATGAACACCAAGTAACAATCGATATTATCTCGACATTTATATGTTATTACTCCCTTTTACTTATTTCATATTTAATTTGTATTTATTTCTTATTTATGTTTTTATTGTATATTACTTCTTCTTATTTTATTTCTTAATTATGTTTTATTAGGACCTAAAATGATTTCGATGTCGTGTACATGAATATGTACCCCACGATCCTTTGATAGAACCATATATTATAGGATGTCGTTTTGGAAATCTCCCCAACATAGTCTCGTACTCGATTGACTACAAATTTATTCTTGCTTTGTTGGAGAGATGGAGACCCGAGACCCACACATTTCACCTTCCTTTCAGTGAGTGTAGAGTCACACTTGAGAACGTCTACATGTTGTTGGATCTACGTATCGATGGTAAGACCGTGAATGGTAGAGTTAACCAGGATAACTCTATCTACAATGAATTATTGGGTTCCCCTTTGTGTGACGACCAAGCTGCGGGAGAAACATCTGGTCAAGTTAGGGGCAAGGTATAAATTTAAGATATCTCAAACAATATTATGCGAGTATAATATTGACCGAAGAATCAACCGAGTACGAAAAAATAATTAAAGCTCGGTGTTATATTATGATTTTATTTTGTAATTTTTTTATTTCCAGAAAGTATTGGTAATACGGTAAATATTATGTATTTACTGTTGTTACGCAACATAAATAAGGTAAGCACATATAGTTAGGGTTCAGCTATTTTGGCCCATCTATATAGTGTGATGTGTAAAAATGCAAAAAAAAATACTTGTACTTTTTATTCATGCGCGTATTTGCTACAAGCATGGGGTTGGTCAAGAATGTCGTCATTCACCCCGGTAAACGAGAAGCCATTCATATTTCCGTTTGCAACAAAGTAAGTTTAAAACTTTACCATTTAATTAATTAGACTTTATATTACAATTAACTGTAAATAATATTTTTCAATTGTTTATGATCTAGGTGGTCAGTTAGAGGGATGAAATACAATAGGTGTCCGAAACACGCTATAGTAGTCAATCGCAATCTATTGGGTCACATTAGACCAGACGATGTAATACTCCTACACAACTCTATTTTAATTTAAAAATACTTATCAAATTATTTATCATCTAACCATGTCGTATTGTTGTACAATTCATCTGAAGGCCATATCTGGGTCTCTATTATTAGGTTAACCATGATGATGCTGCAGTTTGGACAACAAAGAAACCAATTATCCGGTTCATTACTGTGGAGATGCACCAGAGTGACCGGGTAAAACTGCAGTTCGGGATGCAGCAACAAATTCGAGAGCCTTCAACGTGTTTGGGAGATTGACATTAAAAAAGAGCCGATGCCCAATGGGATTATTCCGACTGGAGAGACTTCGCAAAAGAGATATGTTGTCATTGGAGGAATCAACCACAACACATCTTAAACGAACCAGTCATACATGGTGCTAGACCAACTCAGCAATATATGACATGGTTTAGGTCGGTTACAACGCAACAATTTGTGTCTGAGCCAAGGTATTTGATTGATCCATACTAACTAGCTTCGTCATCATACGCCCAATAACAAATCCCCGTCCAGCACCAATGTCAAACCACCCAAAAAAACAACAACCAAACTCACACCATCGCCCTACCATATACACCCAACAACCAAACACCCAACTTCGTAACCCATTCATGCCAAACACCCAACCTCACAATCCATTCATGCCACCCACTCAACCTTAAAACCAAGAATCAAACGCTACCCATAAACAACCATACACAACCACCATAACAGTCTATAGCACAAATGATTCATACGATTCACTTCATCGTAGCCCCCCACCAATGACCACCCAAACATCTCATCACCACAACACCCAACTATTGTTTAACTATAGTACACTCCAGGAATCATTGCTTCGTTTCCAAAATGATTTAATGTCCCAATTCGAGAAACTATACTGTCCATAATTCACCCGACCGCATTGACCCAACTACGACAACATGGACACCAAACTACATTACGGAAGCGCCGTTGGCCAGTGCCCCCCAGCTATTGGAAACGAATGATGACACATCTATCAAATACCGTTAGACCTTCCACCGGACCTTCACACCAACCACCATTGGATCAGGTCAGCACTCAATGACCCTAAACACCTCAGAAAAATCGTGGGAGACCTCGAAGATAGACTAACGCACCTGAATGTGGAACAGGGGGATGTTTCGATCGGGTCGGTCCTTGAATTTTTGGTTAATTCCATGTAATTTTTATTATAACATAAATAAAATTTTGTCAATATTTTATTTAATTATTTGTTAAATAAACCATTAAATATTTTAAAAAAAATCTTAAGGTGTATGCGTCAGATGAATTGACGCATACACTAATGCACATGCACATCCACCATGGTTACTGGTGCCTCCATGCAATGCTTTGAAAGCATACGATAACACCAGTGACGCCTCTTCTTCATGTTAAATGGATGCGTCAGTTGATCTGGCGCATCTGTTTGGAAAAGTGGTTATTCCGGTAAGTTTTTTGAAAAATTGGTTATTTCAGAAACTAATTTGAAAAATGTGGTTATTTTAAAAAAATATTCTAATCTTCACTTGACAAATTAATTTTATGATTGTTGCGTTGATTATGTTCAATTACAATTTTAAGTTTAAGATGGTTGAGAATTAGTACCCGATTGGATGAAGATCTTTGAATGAGTGTTAAGATGGATTTTTGTTAATCAGTCGTGAAAAAAGAGTTATGAGAGGTGTTCGTAAAATGATTTAGATCGGTTTTGAGACAAAACTTATTTGATCCAAAGAAAACAAATAGTCTCATCCGATTCAATCCAATTTCTTTTGATTTAATTTGGTTCTATTTTCGAATATTCAAATTATATATATATATATATATATATATATATATATATATATATATATATATATATATATATATATATATATATATATATATATATATATATATATATATATATATTATAAAAATATTTTAAAATATTATATTTAAAGTAATATATAATATAATACATTAAAATTAAAATTACAAAATAAAAATGACCGGTTAAATTTGAAATACATAAAATATTAAAAATATTTAAATAAATCAAACTAATAAATAGTATTAAAATAAATTAAAAATTAACGAATAGTAAATGAACGCAATATGTCATACTAATAATAAATAGTAAGTATTAAAATATATGCATGCAGTTTGGTTTGGATCAATTTTGAAAAAATCAATCTGAAATGTGATTTGATTCGAGTGGTTTTAATAAAAGGGCATCCAATTACATCCAATATTATTCACTTTTATGTGGTTTTAAATTTTTTGGATTAATTTGAAATTTTTATTTGAATCTATTTGAATTTGAACAACCTTTATGAGCATCTATTATCCTGTCATGGAGCTTGCAGACACGAACGTCCTAGATGGGACACAATTACTATGGGGAATAAGCACATAGAAATCCACTAAAGGAAGCAAATATGAGAGATATTGACACGTCTTTATTGATTGGCGACATTGTTACTTCTCCCTTAGAATCCTTAAATACATTTGGACTGTTCTCAAGAAGATTTCCATCGTCGAAAGAATGTTATTGATTGAATGGTATTTAAGTGATTGAATAAAGATTAAAGGGTTTTCCAAAGTATTCCTTGTTTTTGTTGTGAGTTACTTACGAAGAGAATGTTTTGTTCTATCCTTGAATCAAACTCAAACGACCTTGTTGGATGACATTGGTTTTGCATGTTTGATCAATCTTTCTTATGAGATAAAAATTCCCACTATCTTCACTCTTGTTCTCTTTGATTAGGCATAGGGATTTCTCAATCTCACTCACCCTGGGGCACTTGTGTCATACCCCGATTTTGGTCCTGAAATTTTTTCATTTTTCATTTGGCACTTGGCCTAAAGTTCATTTGCATACATTCATGCCAATTTCATATGTACCATCCATTCATATCAAATGTTGCAAGTATCCTCATAGATTCAAAAGTTTGTAGTTGAGTTCTTGACCTTGTATTCATGTGTCTCAAGCCTAAACCTTAACTTATGTTGGTGGGGTGTGCTCCTTGATAATAATATTTCACTTGATCTTAAAACCCTAGTTTTGTGGGACACTTTGGTGTGAGTTTATTTATGGGACTTTTTGCTTGCTTTAGGGTGATCTTGGAAACCCTAATTCATGAATATTTGGACTAGTTGGTCATTGAGGGTTGATTCATCCCTTGGCCATGGTTTAGGGGCTTGATATGTGTTTCCTGATACTTTGATCTAATGCTTTGTTTCATCCAAGTTTATTCATGCTTTCATTTATAGGCATAGTCATTTGATTCATTGCTTGTGGTGCATTCATATTCATACTTTCATAATGCATCAACTATTTCTTATTGTGGATTTACTAGTTCATGATTTCATTTGCATCTAGGATCCATGGAACCTTAGTCCATTATTGCATTCCTAGGCCATGATTCCATTCACATTCATGATTCATTTCATTCCTAATTAATTAATGTCATTTCTAGCTCATTCTTTCAAGTTCCATGTTTCATTCAAATTCACGGAGCATAATTCAAATAAGGCAATTCAAACATGGTTTTAGTGGAAAATGTCATTTGAATTTAAAGTATTCCTTTCATTGAAATAAAAAGGCATCCCTTACAAATGTTCATTCAATTCTCATAGCAAGCATCCAACATCATGCTCGTGACAATAACAGCCTTAAACCATATTTCATCAAGCAACCTACCAAGCTAAGCTATGCTATAAGGCACAACAGAATGTACGCATAGCATGTGACTGCATTCCATAACAACAACATCATGTCTAAACCAATAGCATCATAAGATCATATTCATGGCAGTCCATTTTCATTTTAACAATCCTAATGCATTTCATACACTAGCAGCAATCTAATAGCATCAATAGCATATTAGCACATCAGTTCATAACTAGCAATGACAACAATTAACTTCACTCAATAAGCTTAACAAATCAAGCAATGCATTAGCAGTTCAATAACCATTATAGTTTTCATAAACAGCATGGTTGACAAGCTTCCAACATTGATCAAGTCTCAATCCAATCTAACTCCATATCACTGCACCAACCTCTTAGACACCGTAGTTTCCAAATTAATGATTTTCGACCTACGAAACTAACAGGGTGAAGTTTATAAAATGGCTCTACCTCGCCCCGCCATCCAAAATGTTGGTAGCTATTCATTTAGAATCTCACAAATTCCGCCTGACATCACTAGCAGGTATAATGGTGCTGATAGGAACTGTCAATGATGGCTTCCACTTAAGGGAGATTGCGCCGGAAAGTCGTAAGCATGATGTTGCTGATGGCGTAGTTCCTGCTCCAGTAGTAAAACGGTTGAAACAAGTTCGAGAGAAAGATACATTACCAATGCTGAGATAGAAGAAACTTGCTGAAAAAGGGATATTTTCCTCAAGATGGATATGTTCTGAAATACCTTTCGGTACCACTAAACTGCTTGTATGTGCCAGTAGTTTCAGATGGTGTCGGTATCATATCTTCTGATCCTTTTGGGACAGTTCTTAGAAAATTGCTTAGGCAGGTTGAGGTCATCAAAAGTTCTAGATCCAGTGAACCAAACTTTAAGTCTCATCAAGTGGAAGCCAATGACTCGCAATTCATGGTTGATCAGCAGCTTCGAAAGCAGTAGCTACGGCGTTCTAAGAACAATAACAAGGATTAACCTGCAAAATAAATTCGAAAGAACACTTAATGTGAATCTCGCAATAAGTCGGCAAGGTTCCATAATGCAACTGAATCTCAGCTCAATAAACAAATCAACATAACCTGTAGGAACCAAATGCAAAAATCAGCTTAACACTAATTCACACAAATTTTATAATAACAGAGTTCTATTAAACTAATTACTAACTGACTTCTTTCCAAACAACAAAAAGAAACGGATTTGCATTCCAATTTTTACTTACAATTTCATCCTAACACGTCACTCCTTCTGCCCCTCTGACTTCCAACTCACTTATCTCTAGTTCGAATCAATTAGAAAATGCTAACGGTTACAGTGGCAATATTGTTGGTTTAGTGAACTCCAAAGAGCCTGCTGTTGAGCCTGAGAAAAATGCGTCTGACCTGGTTACAGAACAAACCGAAGCCACCCTGCAGAAGCTAAAGAAGAATTAAAAAGAGCTAAATCGCTTGAAGGAAATAATTAACTTAATTTTTTTTTGGTTCATCACCTGATTTTAATGCCGTTGTTTTACCAGCCGATAGAGCAACCGCAATAAGCTTTGCTCTCTTTCTCTACATCCTTCTAGGCCTTGGACAACCGATGACCGAGTAATGAAATTGCAATGTTTGGTTTACCAGGTTCTATCACCGTATCGATCCCACTTGAAGCCAATGAAGAAACAATGACTCAGGATCCTGCAAAGCATCAAACCACTCATGAATGTTCCGATTTTCACTACAGTAAAAACAAGTAAATTAGCAAGGCGGTAAAAATTCAACAAATACCCCAAAAGAGAATTAAGACGAATTCAAAGAAGAAATTGCACGGTTTGTATTACCTTTTCTAGATTAAACATCAAATAAGGTAGACGAAACTAGAACACCGGAAAGCACTTCCAAGAGCGTTCCCTTTCTGATCTCCATAGCCAGCTCGAAAACCCTAACGGATTGGGTATAAAAGGGGGCGGATATTGTAGAAAAGAATGAGGGGTTTTAGTAGCGGCGACAAAAACCCTAGAGAAAAAGTGATAGCGGCGAAGGAGGAAACCCTAAAATTTTGAAGAAGAAAGCAGAGAGGTGGTCACGTACCTGTTCGTTCACCTCCGAGGCATTCTGATATGGTAAATTTTTCTCCTCTTCGTCGTTCCATGATCAAACGCGTAAACATTAGGTTTTGGAATTTGGTTTGTTTTCTGCATTTTGTTTCGATTCAATACCTAGGTTTGGTTAACGGTAGTATAATGTGATTATGCTTCATGCTGAGGGTAGTTGTAAGCTGAAGTGAGAGAAGAAGAGGTGAAGCGAATTGCGAGGTGAGAGAAGAAGAGGCGAAGCGAATTGCTTCGTATTTCAATCATGTGTTTGTTTCCAAAACAAACTTTGAAGGTCAAAAATAACTGATGCCTTTCCCACTGCCCCATGCTCTGCTATTCTTCGCTTCCCCAAGAGCATTAATGGCTCTCCATCTTCCCCATGAGACCGTTGGGACTCTGTTTCCCACGCGTCTTCCTGCAGAATAGGAGGAGGCTCACAACATATTTGGCCATTTGGGTCAGTTTGGAAGTGGGTCTTCACCGACCCAGGCCCATACCATTTAGGGCCTTTCGCTTAGTTTGGTTTTTACCCTAAACTAACCCAGCAACCCATCTCGTTTTGGTATTTTCTTTATTTTGATTTTTCTTGGTATATCATTGGTCATATATTTAAGTTGATGTTAAGGAAATAAATGACCATAAGTGGCCGAGTGGAGAGAGAGTGATTTCACTTCCTTTAGTAGGATGGGTTCGATACTTGGGAATAGCATATCTTCATATTTTTTATGCTTACTATTTTATTTAAATCTTTTATAACTCCTTACTATTTATTTACTTTTATATTTTTATTTGATTAATTTAATTTAATTGTTAATTAGTTGTTTAGATTTTTTAAATGTTTAGTTGTTTTTAGATTTTCTTAATTATTGACTTTCTTTTTGATAAGGGATTTTGTACGTTAATTGATTTCCATGTGTTAGTTAATTTAATTAGGTTATTGGTATCTACTTGCATACCTTTACACATGTAAATAATCACTTTCAAATTCACTAAATTTTCGATTTAAATTCACTAACTTTCCATAGTTTCAACATTTAATTTCATTTCCTCCCATTGGAATCTAGCATTCCGGTGGGAACTCTCGAATGATTGATTTTGAGCCACGCGTTTTGGGTTAACCATTCATTCTTTTTTTTCGTCCTTAGAACACTTTAATTAACATGGACAAAATAAGGGCCGTTGGGATCAAACTTTTTGAACAATTGATCCTTATCAAGTGTTCGTTGTCCATTAAATAATTTTCTTAAATAATTCGAATGAAAAAGGACCATTGGAATCTTGCATTCCGGGGGAACCCTGAATTATTGATCTCGGGGCTTATGTCTCGTTCTTATAAATATTCGTCTTTTAAACTCAAAAAATACTTAATTCCTACCTTAACACTTTTTCAATAAAGATGGAAATGGAACATGGTGTATACCGTGCACTCCTGAGATTAAGATTCAAGGTGAATGCCTTGCCTATCTTAGCTCTCGCCATCGTCTAATTTGTCAATGCGGTTTCTTCAAACCCTTTTCTCAATCAAATTCAAAACACTTAATCTTTATTAAACACTTTTGCCAATAAAGATGGAAATGGAACATGGTGTATACTGTGCACTCCTGAGACTAGGATTCGAGATGGATATCTCGCTCATCCAAGTTTTCGCCATCACTCAAAATACATCCAACCAATCAAACTCTTTTCTCACCACCGTGCGACTAATCAAAAACCTTTTTCATAAACGAAAGACATATTGTCTTAAGGTGATGCAAAACAATGTTTCGGCCACGATTGTTGAGTCGAGATAAGTGACGTTTTTCCGAATGTTGATTTGTAAATCCATTCGATGTGTGGTATACGTCCACTCCTCATCTGTTTTGGGTAAAACAATGTTTTCGTCGATTAATACAATATAGCTTTCGCTAAAATCGACCAACAAACAAACATTTTCTACCCAGAACTACGTAAGCCTTGATTTCTCTTTTGAGATACGTAGGAGCAGGATTTGTAAATCTTGTCAGGCCCATTAATAAAAAACTTAGGTTTAGTCCCCTTTATTGCAAAAAAACCAAAAACATCTTCTCTTTTCTTTTGATCCTATTATTCTCTCCCTCATTATAACTTGAGAAGACTAACATAAGCTAACATTCAAAACGAAACTAACTAAACGGTTCCCGTTGAATACAACGGACGTGAGGGGTGCTAATACCTTCCCCTTGCGTAACCGACTCCCGAACCCTGATATTGGTTGCGACGACCATAATCATTTTCGTTCTTTCTTGGGTTTTATCTTCCCCTTTCCTTTTTAGGAATAAATAAAGTTCGGTGGCGACTCTGTTCAGTCCATCATTGCGAGCGTGCGATTGCGCTTCGCTTAAAGTCGTATCCCCATTTTTCGAGGTGCGACAACCTGCATCGATTATATTCAAGGTATATTTAACTATGGCAATAATGTCAGTTTCAACTAAAAAGGATTGCAAGGATATTTAAGGCAACTGGATGGATTCCGAGATATTAAGTATTATTTCTGCCTTCATCCATAAAAGCGCGTTTGGTTGAGTCTCGAGAGTCATATGTTCAGCTACTGATTGAGGTGTGTTTCCCCCAGGTGAAAATGAGAGAATTTACATGTAGTACAGGTGGATGTGCTATCCCTTTTCAATTTTTTTCCTATCATAGGTTATTGACTCCCTTTCAATGATTTCGAAGTTAGCGACTTGGATCACATGTTGATTGCTCCCTTATAGTTGCACCTCGTGAGTTGGTCATTCATCAAATTCTTTCAACATTGGTGTAAGTATAAAGGAGATAAGTCGATCATGCCATTGTTCTTTCATCTTTTTAAAATTCAAAGCAACCCCAATTATGCAAGTGGCATCGACTTGATCTTCCTGAGGAAACCCATTTGGTACTTCGAGGTTTATTTTGAGGGCACAGAAGATGTTGATGATCGCTTTTTTCTGGGCACCCCTTTGAATGAGGAGACACACACAAAGATCAGTCGCTTGGGTCTCGATTCTCCCTCTGATTGCTCAGATATTTTCATAAGTATTGGACTCAGAGAGTCACTACCTAACGGGAGTGGGTTCGTACACTTACGAGGAAGAATACCTGTCTTTGGAGGAATTGTACATGAAAAGTCAGTTGGTGGATTTTTGCAAAGAGCTTAACTTTGCTGATGGTGCTTTGAGGCATCGGCCAAAGAAATGCATTCAAACTCGGTGGATGATGAACGTTAAATCGAAAGGGGGGGGGGAGAACTTTGGTATGTGTATCCAAGGTCTTATCTTCTTTGTCCCTCTTTCCTTGAGCTTCTCGTGATGTTTATTTATTTTAGTATGTAGATATGATGAAGAATGAGGATGTTATGTGACAATTAAGGAAGGAGACCTGAAAGACGGCTGCTTTAGTCATACCCAAACACTCATTATGTTGAAGGAGATTCTACCTTGGGTATGGCGAATGAAATGCCTTTTGATGAGGGAGTTTCCAAGGAGGTCGTTCGATATTCCTCCATCCGAACAAATTTTGGAAGGTTAACATCTATCCTAGAGGTGGATGAAATTCATGTGAAGAGGTCTCTTCATAAACGTCCTCAGTCTAGTACTATATAAGGATAACCTTCCGCTTAGGGGAGTGACGTCCTGTGTTGTTGGCTCACCCAGATCTGAGGATGAAAAGTAAGAGGTAGTTTGATGAATTGGCCTTCCACACATGTCACACATCGACAATCTTGGTGTCCAGGGCTACTGGTCGAGGGGAAGTTTCCTTTCCTAAACGCTTGTAATATCCTTTGTTATACATGTGACTTCATACACATGTGGGGGAAAAGGGTAAATTTTAGAGGTTTGAAAAACCTTGGTTTAAAACAAAATCATTTGTAAAATTAGAGTTTGAAAACATTTTGTAAAACAAGTGAATAAATAGGTAGCAAAAATCCAAAGGAAATGTAATTATTGGAAAGTAAAAGAGATAAGGGAGAAGAAATAACGCCAGAGAATTATACAGGTTCGACCAAGATGACTTACTTCCGTCTCCGAGAATTATTCATGAGAGCATCCACTAAACTTGAGAGCTTTTAGAAGGATTTGACCAAGAACCTCCTGGTACAAATAAATGAAGTTTTCCAGTCTAACTTCTAACCAAACATCAAATACGGCTTAGAGCGGTTAGTCTTTAAACCAAACAAATATTTTCCACGGACTGATCTCGAACCAAGGAGTAGTTTTGAGTTGGTTATCCTTATTTTGAATAGGCTGGCCACAAATTGAGATGAGTAATTTTACCAAGCTGATCTCGAACCTATTGAGCTTTTAAATTCGGCTGAACTCGGGAATCAAAAAGAGATTTTAATTGGAATGATCTCGAACCGATAGAACTTTTAACTGGGCTGAGCTCAAGAACCATTGTGATGATTTTACTGACTGATTTTCATGAACCAAAAGAGATATTTTTCTTCAAGGAAAAACTCATAAACAAAATGGAGACTTCCTAAGATAATCCCTAAATCAAACAAGATATTTTAATTGATTTAGATCGCAGGCAAAGTAAAAACTTCCTACGGATGAATTATTCACTCAAGTGATAATACACTCTTGGTAAATTTATAATTTTGCCCTCACCCATGACAATTTATCCTCACTTAGAATCAAGAACACTCTCAAAACACCATGTCTAAAATTTATGTGAAAAACGAGAGATTTAGAGAAATGAAAAGTGAGATTTAAACTCGTTTTATAGATGTGAAAAAGTGATAGAGAGGCTCTCTCTATTTATAGGCCAAGACGTGGTGTAAATTTAGAAATAATATATGAGACAAATCCATGTCATAATCGATTAGGCTAATCCATTAGACATCCTAAATAATCGATTGTTAAGGCCATGAATGAAAAGTTTAGGTATATAATTGTTACCAATCATTAAGAGACTTTCACAATCAATTTTAGACATAACCAAGCATGATCTAATTGATTAGGAAAATAATCTAATCAATTGTTCAATTGGAAAATATCTTTCACTAAATCAGACACTCTCCTAATCAACAGGTTATGAGTCAAAACTATTTTTTGGTGGTTTAAATATAATATGTAAGACTTATTAAAATTTGTGTGTGTGTGCGTGTGTATGTGTGTGTGTGTGTGCGTGTGTACATGTGTGTGTGTGTCTATGATTTAGACATAATATTTATATAAATAACCTTATGTATTTACAAGACATTGGTAACTCAAACAAACACAACCACGAGAGCTTTCACACTTCCTCTCTTTCACAATTCTGAAGCTTCAAGTCTTGACATCATTATATTTGGGTTTATCACACAAGAACCTTGAGACTTCTTGATAAGGTTTGAGATATCTTCATGTTGATTACCATCATCTAAGTGTTTGAGAGGTTAAACTACGTGTGGCCCTTGAAATAGAAGTATTTAATTGAAAGTCGTTTGACCAAAATGTTAACTCTAAATATATGTATTAATCATCAAGAACATACCTTGATTCGGGAGGATAACTTGATTAACCATCTTGTGCGTCTTTGACCGCTTGAGCTATCTTTAACACACTTGACTTCAATTGATATCATTTGATATTAAATTTTATTATCATCAAAACTAAACAACTACTCAGTTGACTTGAATCTTTTCTATCCATAAGCTTCACCATCTTGGATCACCTTGACTATACCTACAAGCACATAGGTCCATATTCTCTCCCTTTTTAATAATGACAATGCATCTCTAAAAAATATGGTAAAAGAGAAAATAAATAGATAAATTTTGGAGTTGTCAAAATCCCCATCACATGAGGAGAGAGTATACTCTACTCCCTCTGAGAGTATACTTCTCCCCCTTTTTCATTATAAAAAAGGTGAGAAAAGATGCTAGAAAGTATTTGCAAATATGCAAGCACGTGATTCACATATATCGAGCATAGTTTAACGAAAGGAAAACACATAATTATCGTAGATCATATGGGTTTAAGCAAACAAGGGAAACTTTCATTAATTTAAGCATACGAAGTACAAATAAAAATGGAAAAACATGGAGGAATGATAAATAAAAGAGGAAAAGAAAAAATAATCTAAAAAATAATCAAATAATCAAATAACTAATTCGTCTCTTCATTATCTTCGCTGGATCCGATCGAAGATACCACAAATGACGAACTTACTAGTGAGATGAAGAATTCTTGATTCAATCCTCCTCCATAGAATTCTAAACATTTCTTGTTGATTCAGAATAATGGTGTTAAAGTGAGCATATGAGGAAGAATTTAGATGAATTTCCTAATCGAAATCCTCTAAGTTTGCATTCTATGTTATCAGGTAGGAGCTCTCTTTGGTACTTTTGGAGGTAACTGAGTAGCTGAATTAGTAACCAAAATTTGACCCATAACCTCATTAAAATTAGAGTGCTTTTTCCTAATCCTGAATGTCTAATCTCTTATTCCTCCTCATCTAAATCAAAGTCGGAGCTATGTTGGTTTTGTTTATGAGGGTGAAGTTTCTTTTTCTTGGAAAAAGCACATGATTGACCACATACGAAATTAGACGAATATCCAAACGTATTATGCCAATAGTGAAAGGAGAAGGAATTACAGAGTTTGGATATCCTAGGAAAGATATATAAGTCTTTATAGTGTTAAAATCGTTACCTTATTCACTATCGTCATAGTTGGAGTAAGTGCAAGAAAGGTTGAAAATATTTGAGAAATCTTCAAGAATTAGTTGGATTTGATGTTTCTTCAATTTCAGAAATAAGAACTCTATCTACGTAGTTGAGGTTAGCATAAAACATTCACACCAGAGTAGGAAATCTCTCTTTAGGTACTTTGTAGATGAAACCCTTCAAACCTACCTCTGCAAAACCTTGGATAAATGCACAATCTTTGAAGGTTTTATCATCCAAGTAGCAATACTCAAGAAACTCATTTTCTACATAGTAAAGATTGACGTTGTTTTCTTGCTTTTGGGACGAGAAAATTTATGAGCAGTAGAAGGAGGAAGCTTCAAAGTGCGTGATATATTTGGTGTCGTTAATGATGATGAAGAGATGGAGAAGAAAATTTTGATCTAAAACACTCAAATATGCATACTAGAGACACATGTGGAATAATATGAAGAGAAAAGAAGAATGATACCTTTATATAGTCGTTGCCTAATCGATTAGACCACCTTCCTAATCAATTATCTTATTGAATGCATGTGGTTGGAAGTTGTAAACTAGTCATTATGTTGATTCCCAAGGCAATAATAGATTACACCTTACTCTAATTGATTATTCAGTGCATTTCTAACGACCTGGGTCTTTTGGGCCTTGGTTTGAGGTTTAGCTTTTATTAGCTGCTTTTGACACCCCATTTTCATTTGAATTGTACCTCCTTTTGCTTAAAACTCACTTAAATCATTAGCAAACATAATTTAAATTGATTGAGCACATAATAAACCACTTATTTAGAAGGCTTATCAGAGTTTTCTGATTTTTCAACCTCTAAAAAAAGTGTGTCACCTTAAATCCCAAGTAGACTTGAGAAAAAATCCCTCTTTCGAGGGAACAACAAAAGACTGTTGTAAATGATTCTCTGCGAATCGTTTGACATGAGAGTTAATTTAAATAATGAGACTGATAAATCCATTACAAACCTATCACCTCGACCTACTAAGAGGTTAAATGACCATCATAAATCATTATGAATGATGATAAGTATCCTCAACAAGAGTGATTTGATGGCATCCATTGAAATACATCACCAACAAACACACTTGGATCACATGCATCAAATCATCTAAATATTATGGTATCTATAGGAGACTCCCCGATATCTGATCGACGCCCGACATTAAATATGAACTCGTCGTGTCCTAGAGCCATTAATTATGAACTCATCGTATCTTTGACGTCGCCACGGTAAATACCCTTGTAGATGTGGAAAGTACGAGCGACGTTAGATCATAAGGTGGATCACGAATCTTTAGCATTATCTTCATGGAAACTATCTCCAGTATCTGGTCTAAACCTAGATCGGGATCTAAGATCCTTCCTTCTGTTATTTTGAGAAGTTTTCGAGAGAATCGGAGATCTAGAATTTTGAGAAATCATAATCGAAACAATGATCGATCGAATCAACTGTGACATATCTTTGTGTTCACTTCTGAACGTTCTTAGCTTTGAGATTAGAGGAAGTTGCGAACGATGGAGTTGAAAAGCGAACGTGAATTCGTGGAAATCGTAGGAATTAGAAGTCGTTTCCCATAGAAGGCATCATTGTTCTATGGGAACCATAAATGGGTGTACTTGAAGAACTGATGATCTTGAACGGTGGTGTTGTTCTCCTTTACAACAGTGTCAGTTGAACCTGCATGGTTAACACTCAAACGTCCAAGTCATTTCGAGATTCAAGATGTGTATAGTAAAAAATGGAGATAAGATAATCTACCTTATTCTTTTCATGTGAACTGTTTTTATATCTTAGGTCAAGTAGAATGGATTTGAAATGAATTAGGTCTTAATCATTTGAAACTTTGATCGGCCCAGAATAAAAACCATTTATATATTTTTAACCCTTGCTTGCTCACAAGCACCAACCAAATTGATGCCAACACAACATTCTTTTACATTACATGGAGATTTGAATGAGAAGTATATATGAAAATTCCTCATGGCCTTGATTCCCCTTATAAGAATATTGTATGTAAATTTAACAATTACCATATGGCCTTAAACAAGTCATTCTCCAATGAAATTTCACTTATATCCTTTTAGATTTACGCTTCAAAAAGTTAAAGTAAGACTATTTCCTATTTCCTAAACACAAGTTCAGAATTTTTAAAACTATTTTGAGTTATGTACATGACTTGGTTTTAACAGGAAATGATTTTAATGAAATTCAACATTTTTGAAATATTTAATATAGAATTTTAGCATAAAAAAGACTCAGGAGATTTTAAGTATTTCTTAGATTTTGAGGTTGCTTTTCTAAGAGTAGTATTTCCTTTTGTCAAAGGAAATATTCCTTAGATCTTTTTCACGATGCTAGTTTACTTGTTGATAAAACGTATTCTACACCTACGGATCCGAATCTAAAGTTGCATTGCACATAATGAATTTCTTTATTTGTTCCAAGTGTTTATTTTAGGCTCATTGAGATATTACTTTATTTAAAAAACACCAGACCTAATATTTGTTATTTAGTTTGCAAGTTGAGTCAGTATCTAATTGCACCAACATATATACATTTACATGCTGCAATGCAAAATTTTCACCGCATATACTCTAACCCAGGAAAAGAAAAATTCCCCTATGGCCAACACTTCAAAACTGATTGGTTTATGTGACTCAAACTGAGGTTCATGCTTATATTCAAGAAAGTGCACTTTTACTTATCACTTCTATCTTGGAAAATTGATCATTTCTTGGAAAAGCAAAAAAGAAAACAATCCAGTTACATGTTCATTCTTTGAAGCGGAATAGAGAGTGACTTCCATAACTAAATGTGAAGCGCAATGGCTATTATAGTTACTTCAAGATTAACATCTCTCATCATTCCAAAGTTGTTTTATATTGTCATAACCTATCTTCTCTCTACACTAATGTGAACCAAGTTTTCTATGAAGGAGCAAAACTCGGAAGTGGATTAGCAAATTGTCTAGCACAAAGTTTAATCTAGCTTGCTTCACTAGCTACACATCCCTACAGAGGAGTGAATTATATATATATATATATATATATATATATATATATATATATATATATATATATATATATATAGAGAGAGAGAGAGAGAGAGAGAGAGAGAGAGAGAGAGAGAGAGAGAGAGAGAGAGAGAGAGAGAGAGAGAGAGAGAGAGAGAGAGAGAGAGAGAGAGAGAGAGAGAGAGAGAGAGAGAGAGAGAGAGAGAGAGAGAGAGAGAGAGAGAGAGAGAGAGAGAGAGAGAGAGAGAGAGAGAGAGAGAGAGAGAGAGATTAGTCTTGTATTTAT
Source organism: Lathyrus oleraceus (assembly GCF_024323335.1). Classification (NCBI taxonomy): domain Eukaryota; kingdom Viridiplantae; phylum Streptophyta; class Magnoliopsida; order Fabales; family Fabaceae; genus Lathyrus; species Lathyrus oleraceus. The sequence continues at coordinate 95,136,695 of NC_066582.1, forward strand.
AGGACAATGTGTGGCTCAGAAACAGAAAGAATCATTGAGTTTCTTAATGCTCATGATCGATTATACATACTACATAATCAATGATGCAGGTAAAATATGGATGGTTTTTAAGTGGCACCGTCACTAATTGATTATGGCTTCCTTTGATCGTTATTGGAGTTACAAATGTGATAATTGATTAAGTGTAATGAGATAATAAATTATTCCATGTAAAAACCGTATTAATTGATTAAAATGAGTCTCTAATCCATTAGCTAGACACAAAAAGGTTTTTCGGTAGTTTTAATAAAATTAGAAAGGCTTTCCAATTATTCAAAGAGGTGTGTGTGATTTTCCTTAGTAATTCAAGAGCTAATATTATACATTCAGAGACACATATTATTCGACACAGACAAAACAAGCTTTCACGCTTCCTCTATTTGACAACTCTGAAGATTCAAGATCCCTTGCTTGATACACCATGATTCAGTACTTCATTTGGGACTTGATTTCTTATATTTGATGAGGTTCGGTAACTCTTCTTGATAGCTTTCATGTTCAACAATATTTCTTGACTGAGATCATCAGAGATTCCACCGAACCCCTACTGACATTAGGTGTTGTCTTTTAAAGATAGATGGAACATCTTGATGTCCACCAACCATAATTTGATCATAACATTAGGTGAAGACTTCACCTCATAGTGGGTTCATCATCAAATCCAAATTCTCCATATTTTTTTATGATGACAACGCTTCTCTCAAGGAGGTGGACAAATGATACGCTCCGCAAGTGAACAGATATATCACAGTAATATAAAAGATTATCGAACCCACAAAGACCAAATGTCAAGCGTATCATTATCTATTGTTGCTCTATATATCTAAGACTATGAGGAATGATTTTTCGATTTCTAGACAAAAAGAAAATATACTAATCTTTTAAAAAAAAATTGATTAAAGAGGAGACCTGAATGTAGTTAGCATCGACCTTCAATACGCAAAGAGTTCCATATTAATTAATTAAACAGAGATAATACTTTCTATTAGTAAAAAAAATTAATTTAAATGACTCACTCACTTTCGCGCAGTCGGAATCAAGTTTTTCCTGAAATCTATCCTGACCGCTTTCGCTTGGTCGGCGTATTAAAGTTCAAAACTTTGTTTTTGAAAATTAATTGCTTTTAAATAATTAAAAAATGCTTAAGGTGAAAAAGAAAATTTAAAGGTGTTACCATCTTTCGCTTGTCTAACATCGGATCTTAAGCTCACAAATATCCTCTTTTGCGTGCACGTTTGTGTTTTTAAAATATATTTTTGAAAACATTAGTTTTTTCATGTCTAATAAAAGATACTTTCGAAGAGAAAATAATTAAAATCTAAGTTTTCAACTAAGTCTGATACAAGTTCCATTATCTCAAAGGTGAATTAGTATCTCTAAATTATGCTTTTGCAATAATTATTTTAATTCAAAAACAGTTAAAAACCATCGCTTAAACAAATCAAAATTAATCAATTAATTATAGCTTATATACAAGTATCTCCGAAATGACGGTCCTCACATCTCGGACACTAATAACTGGACATAACTAATGCGAATAAACTACAGTTATTAAATTGCATACTAAGTAAATTAAGCATGTTGAATATAATAATAGTAGCGGTAAGAAATATATATTATAACCGAAATAACAAGAATATCTATCTATCTATCTATCTATCTATCTATCTATCTATATATATATATATATATATATATATATATATATATATATATATATATATATATATATATATATATATATATATATATATAATTTAACAAAATTAACAAAAATCAAGTAGCAAAACTCTAAAAACTTGGATAAAAAAACTGAAAAACTAGAGACTTATTTATAGAGTGAATTTTTATATTGATAACAGCTAGAAAGTGGGAGAAGTTATAAAGAAAGATGAGGGAAGTGGGAGACTGAATATGAGGATGTGAGCTAAAAAACTAGAACTAGGCTGACTAATGGTTGTTAGGATGGCTGACGGGCGTCAACTCTTCTTTTTTCATCTTTAGCCTGGCTGACGGGCATTAACTATGGTCGACGACCGTCACGACTTCAAAGACTTGATTTTTTGGGGGCCGTTTTCTTGCTGTTTTCACTCCCACAAGTCTCCGATTGTGCTGTTCCTGAAATACAAAGATAATGCCAACACAATACTACAAAAAACATATAAAAATGACACTAAAATGCATGATAATCGAGTCAAAATACTTATGTGCTTTCCTGTTATCAAACTCCCCTGCATTTGAATCATTGATTGTCCTCAAACAATTTGGCTGAAATATAAACATTTAAAATGCAACAACATGATTATAAGGATTTAAGGAATCCATAACACTCAAATACTCACACATGGCTACAAAATCGGTTCTGTCAAAATTGACTTGATAGATACTTATTGTACACCAAGGATATCGTGAGAACATAATTCTGTATTTTGCTGTCAAAGGTCTCCCTCCTATGCTAACAAATATGAATCATGCCATTATGTCAGAAGCTAACTCACTTATCATTTTTTTTATCCTTTTTTATTCTACCACAATCACATTAAGCTTGTTATCCTTTCATACACATAATAGGAAAATTTGTTAATGACTATGATCTTAGTTTCATTAATTTGTGAACTTTGGCTTTAAACATTAATTAAAGGTTTAATTACCATTGGTCTAAATGACCGGGTGAATGCCACCTAACTTAGAAGGAACATTCCCATTTTATTTATTTATTCTTTAAGAACATGATCATTCACTTACAGATTCCAAGTCATCTCAAAAGATATTTTTTTGTAGGGCTCAAGAAAATGGAAATGCAATAACCAACAAGAAACCACACATATATGACTTGACAAGACATGCAAAGACTCAAAACATACAATACAATATGAAAATAAAAATAACTAGGAAGTACAAAGCATACAACAAAATAAAGCAAACAAAATGAAATAGGAAAATGCATAAAAATAAATGAAAACAGTAAAACACCTCCCCTACACTTAAATCGAACATTGTCCTTAATGTTTCAAAATAAGAGCAATAGAAGGAGTAGAACTTGGTGGTAAGAGAAAACCAATGTTGGCCATGACCCTGGCCTTTCCCTCGAGGTAGTCCGTAGTGAGGAGGCGACATAGGCATATCCATACCACGCATAAAGTGTCATATATCCTTCATCATATGGTCACGACAAGTCTGATTATGAAACTCCCTGGAATCCCTCTCATTTATATCCGCCATCATCCCATGCAGCTGGTCGGTAAGAACTAATATCATGTGTTGGTTCCTCCCCTTAGAGTCATGTAATTGCTTCTGCAACTGTTGAATCATCTGCTGGCTCTAAAGGTCAGCCAAATGCAATGTCTGTATATGTGTCATAATGTTCATTTGCTAGTGGTGCATGGATTGGAACATCTGATCACGCTTGACATAAATGTCATTCCTGGATCGCATCTCGTGGAGGACATCATCAAGACCAGTCCATATAGCCATATAATCATACTCTTCTCGAGTCTGATGCCCAGAAGAGGTACCTGCAAAAGTGTTAGAAAAATGTTGTGTGGTGTGTGCATATGAACAATGGAGTGGGGGAGATGTATGCATAGGGGTAGGAATAGGTGGATACCTCTCTCTAAGGTCCATCTCTATCATTGTCCCCTCATGCATCAACGACAAGTGGACTAGTAGAGGGGCGAACATCAGTATCCGGTGGGGCATCCAATGAAAACAGCCAATTATCTTCATTCCTAACATTAATGCATGCCGAATTTGGTAATATAATACTTGGAACTACTTAGTTCCTCACCATAAGATAAAACCGTGTTTGGGTCTTTATTTCAACCAACTTCTGTACCAAACACGAGTTCACATCTAAAGGGGGAGAGTCCTCAACATGTTCAAGGGTGGCTACCTCAGCATGTAAACCTAAGCATAAAGTTACGGTAGTGATCAAACTTCCAATCACAATCCTACCGGTATGAGATTTTTATATATGAATTCTTAGTGAGCATAAATTCCGTTGTATGAACTCTTCGTCGGCGGAAAACAACATCAATAAAGTATAACTCTTTTGAGTTGACAATCCCACTGTTATCGCCTCGCCTAAAAATAGTGTGGGCCTAGACCTTCTGAAAGTATCGAATTGTTGAGTTGTGAATATGGGAGGATTTTCTCCCTTTCATACTGGTAGTCATCTCACCAGTCAATCTATATTAAAAAAGGACCAAACTCGAGGGTATTAGGTCCCACTAAACGAATCTCTGTAATGCATTAGCTACTATCAACATCAAATTGGAAATAGGCGCCAACCTCATCATGGTTAAGTGTGTGCTCTCGAGTGAACATCCTAAAGACGACGCCTTCACTCACTCCACACACTCATGTCTCATACCTATAATAAAAAAAACTTAAGACTCTAAGGTTAGCCTCACATATGTTCTATGTTTTAGATTCATGAAGTGATTCAACTGTAAACTCTCATACATAAAATGTACTGAATCATATAGCCCCAAAATCTATAAGACAGGAGTCATCAGGATACCTAGTAGAGCTCAAAGTTTATCGATATAAAACTTCATATCCATGTTGTTGGGTCGCGTCCCTAAACTCTATTCCATGTAGTCGACAGGCTGGGGTCTAGGAGGCATGAAGGGGAATGGAAAATTTGTATTTCTTTGTATGGGTAGTGAAAAATCCGATAAACTTTGAAGTGAGAATGGAAAATTCAAACAAAGGAAGATTCAGAAGAATACATGGAAAGTTTTTACAAAAGGGAAAATTAATCAAAATCAGGGAGGGACCACCTTGCTTCTAGAAACCATATCTCTTCACTATAGAGAAACAAAAATATCAGCCATAATTCCCTTAGTCCCCACCAAATCTGTAAGAGAATTTTCTCTAACAAATTGATGATTTTTGATAGCTCATACTCAATCCAAATCTACACTCACTCAGAGGAATATTCCTCCTCACACTCACTCTTTTAAAAGGAACTCTTACTGCTCATTAAAAAGGACACATAAACCCTAACAAAGCTCTGCAAAAATATCTAACCTCACTCACTCAAAGCCCTCATTAAGCATAAAATAGAGCTTCAAATAGAAGCTCTGCATAACTTGAGCTAAATCCCTCACTACAACAACTAAATCAGTGACACAAAATCAAGGAGGATAAGGAGACATACATTGTAGAAAGAAGAAACAATTGAAGTAAAGAATAAGAAAATTAAGTGGAACTACAAGAACGAGCAGCGATACATACCTAAGACAACCACTACATTATGCTCGATATCCATATTCGCTTCCTTTTTTTTCTTCGTATTGAACTTTTTTTTCATTCCATTTCTGTTGATTTGTGTATGATGTAATACCATGAAGTTAATGAAATAGGGGTATGGGTTGTTAGGAGTGAGTTTTTTTCGTTATTATTATTATCTATATTTGAGTTTTGTTTGTTTCATGGATGCTTTTTGTGTGTGGTTCCACTAGGTTGTTCACCTATTTCACTGATTGGGTTACTCCAATTGTTTGATATGCGTTTAATTTCTAGCATGATTGATGTTTTGAGGTTGCTAAGACTTAGATTTTTTTGAGAGGTGTTTTGGTTTGGTCATGTTTGATATCAAGGGAATTTATTGTGAAGAAGAGTTCTTCTTGTCCTTGGTTGTATTTTTTATGAAGACAAATACATCAACAAAAAGAAGAAGTCAAAGCTTGAAGACTAGAGCAATCAAGTTCAAATTATCAAAAAGCTTTAGAAAATTAATGGAAGAATTAAGATGGTTGAATATGCATTATAATTATATTATATATATCTTAATTACTCAGAAAAATCTTGCATTTTCAGCTTAAACCTTTCATGCATCTTTTAAAATGATTTTGAAACTAACCATTCTGTTTTTCGTAAATTATGGCATTTGAAGTAGACGTAACAACACAATAAACCGCCACAATACTCAAAAAGTAAAAATACCTTAATTTTTGAAAATTTGTCTGGTGTAACCGGTTACACATTCAAAAATTTCAATTTTTGAGTACCACTTCAGGTGTAACCGATTACTCTTTTTTGGTAACCGGTTACCATTGAAGCAACGATAGTGGTTCACTCATTTTCTGATCCAAACGAATTTTTGAATGCTATTATCAATCATGGCATATTTTCATGCATACACACACTTCCAAAGATGTATTAAGACACTAAATATACCATGTATTTCATAATTTGAAACGAATATCTCTTTCATAGCAATTCAAACTCATTACTCTCTCATTTTCAAAACAAGTGCCTTTTGACTTAACTTTTGGTTTGAAACTTACTGCATACATTTTCATTCATCTATGAAAGTTTCAACACTATAATCATTAAGCACTTGTGTTACATATTATGAATTGTCTACTTGATAGAGAGGATCAATTTTAGGAATTTATATACATTGTTATACAACTTCAAACACTTGTAAAAATTCAAATTGTTGTAATTTCCTTGCTGTCCAGGATTGTTGGAAGCATGAAAGAGAATAAGGGAATATTTTCTCTTGTTTAACTTTGTAAAGATTATAATGGGATTCTCCTTATTGATTATGTTTCTTATATTAGAAGATTGTAGGATAGGTCTTGGTGAAAGACTTGTACAAAGATCTGACACAGTTGAAAATCTCTCACACGGAGTAAGGGGACTAGAGTACTCTTGGATTGTGAGAGGACTGGAGTACTCTTGGATTGTGAGGGGAACCAAGATATATCTTTGTATCCTTTACTTTATGCATTTATTTTTTAGCACATTTACTTTCATATCATTTCTTAAAATAACAAAAGCAGTGCTAACGCTTCAAATTGAGAAAAGTCCAATAAATCTAATTCAACCCCTCTTAGAGACCATGTATAAACTTACAATTAGTATTAGAGTGGGTTCAAGTAATCTGCTATTGTGATCCATAATGGCTTCCGCGAACCCCATGTTCAGAGATGGTGGCAGCATTAACAAGAAGAAGATGAATGGGATGCTATACAAAATGGTTTGTTTGTTCTTAGTGGTGTTGCTGATGGTGTTGAGACAACAAAGATTAAAAGTTCATGGAATGAAGATGATAAGAAGAAAGTACTCTATGACAAAAAAGCAATCAACATACTTAAAAGTGTTGGTGTAAGCCCTAGAGGCCAATACTTTTGGTACTTGTTGTAATACCCCAAAATTTACCCTTTCATTTTTTCCAAAAAAAAAAAAAAAATTAAATAAATAATTAGAATATAACAAATTATTTTGGACTTGGGTCTCCCTCATTCCAAGCCCACCAGTCCACGAAAATCAGCTATAAATATAAGAGTTTCAGTAGGGTTTCAGACACTTGGAAATTCCCTGAGAAATAGACTTGGAGTTCACGTGGAGTTTCAAACCTAGGAACTACTCTGCAGCAACCTTCGGGCAGCCCTGAGAAGTTCATTCCGCCTCGCGCAAACCCTAAACGTTACTTCGCCAATCCGGCCTTGCCTTCCAATTTTAACAGGTCTCTCATCAGGTATGCCTCTGTTCCTATTACTCTATGCCTCGGGTTGAATACTGAATATATGAGGTAACCTCAGGCTTGGCCCACAGGGTTATATTTGTGTATGAATATGTGATTTATGCCTTGACTGTTTAACAATTTCGTTTATGAGGTGAATGCCATAGGATCTGGAATCTTTAACATCGTGCAGGTACCAATGGGAAATCCAAATCCCGCAGGTGCTCGCTAGCCGCTTCGCTAGGCGAGCACGCAGCGAAGCTTCGCTAGGTGAAGCAGTCGCGAATGCGACAGTATCTGCTTTTATTCCGTTTTGTTCTAACCTGTTCTTTGTGTTGCCATGGCCTGGTTATCTTTTGATTTCATCCTGTTTGCCTAACCCCTTTTGTTGAGTTTTTGTGAGGGCTCACATATTCTCGCAGGGATACCCTCCGGAGGTTTATTCCGATTTCCCGTACTGATTGGTTTTCTTTGATGGCATCAGCTTGGGAGAATCTCAGGGTCGCTTATCCTTTAATTGCTGTAACTTCGGATCTTGATCCGTGTGGTATTTTACTTCTTCCCTTTTATTTCTACTGTTTCTTAGCTGGAAGACCTCGATAGGAGGCAATGTTTGAGCCCCTTGGTGGCATTTTTTCTATTTCAAGATATATGTTTTGTGTGATGTGATTGTTTCCCCATAGGATGCGAGGCTTCGCATAGTCTCCCGTTTGCATGCCAATTTAGGTAGCATTGTTCCTCCGCCTAGGACTTCCTTTTTGCGTGCGCGTTCCTACAACGCAAACAAAACCTAAAACCCAAAGCAACACGTTTACTCCTTCTACTACAGGCGAGTAAGTCTCCAAAGGTCGAGCATCCGGTAGATTGCGTAGTAACGTTGTTCACCCCGTAACCTAATCCATAACCCCGTAGTTAGTCGAACTACGGCTTGCTCTGATTCTCATTCCAGATGAGATACGTAGGCATAAGACGCGATGTCTTAGCGAGCACAATTACCCCCAACCCATAGGTCAGCCGAGCTACGAAGACTCTGATTCTCATATTCAGATGAGATACGTATGCAGTGGATGCGACATCCGCGTGAGTCATTTCTCTTAACCTTTTAGTAAACAGCACAAGATAAACTCACACCCTTTAGACAAGAACTACAAAAGTGGATCCCGTAGAGTACTACGGATGCGTAGGGGTGCTAATACCTTCCCTTCGCATAACCGACTCCCGAACCCAAGATTTGGTTGCGAGACCTTGTCTTTTCCTTTCCTCTTTTCAGGTTTACTTCGAGCGTTTCCTTTCCCTCCTTTGGGATGAATAACGCACGGTGGCGACTCTTCTGTCATTTTCTTTCGCCGGTTGTTTTTTCGCACACTGTATTTTTTCAGGTTGCGACAGCTGGCGACTCTGCTGGGGACTTTAGAAGTTGACCTCTTGCTGGTCCATCTTCCCTAAGCGAGTCCCTCCTAGCTTGTGTGTTTTCTTGTTTATTGAGTGTTCATTCTTTTGTGCAGTTACTTATTTGCCTAATTGCATTCATGTACATATGTTTGCTGTATCTGCTGCTGTTTGTTTGTTTGTTGGGATGGGGTGTTCTACGAGAGATAAGCCCATTACCCAGGCTTGAGTGTACACACAGGTTTTAGAGTGGATGTTCATGAGGCTTGCGTGGCATGTTGCTGCGTTAAGTCGTTCTTGAAGAACCACACCCAGACGAGGTTTCTCTTGGATATACTATGTCCTACGGATGTTCCGTAACGACATAATATTCCCCTAGAAATTGTCGACTCTGGTGACCATTTCCCGAGAACTCAGTCGAGGCCTCTCCTCCGAGACGTGATTATGTTAGCTCTGGTGGGCGCATTCTCGCTGATCAATCCGAGGACCCCGAGACTGGGAACTTGCTTTAGGATGTCCTGTTGAGGGGAGTCAGTGGAGGTCTTTTATTCCGTAATAATGCCAAACCTTCAATGGTAAACGTATTATTCGCGACTGAAGGGCTGAAGTTGACGAACTTCTGTTCTTAGAACCTACCAGTGAGGGGCGGGCTAAATTCAGGAAACCTTAACCTCCAACCAACCCGGTTTTCTGGAGCAGTGCTTTGATCTCGTATTATATTCCTCAGTGGTTTTCTCTTCAGACAGTGCAACCTGACAAATGCTCAAGCAGATACAGCAATCCTGATTGACACGCCGCTGCATTGCATTCACATCATCACATCATTTGCATTCATATCATTTAACACATGTTTATCCATTTCTAGGGGGTTTACATCTTCTTCTTGATTCCGGTCGGGGTTTTTCCTGGTTCTCTTAAGATGGATATTGGCAGAAAGAGACTCGTCGCCTACAAGTTTCCGGTGGTCTGTTTGGAGCCCATCCAACAACTGATGAAGTTAATGGATCCTGGTTCTCTAGAAGGATTCTGAGAGGATTACGGTTTAATTCTAAGTTTCGTCGCGGTTCTTTCCAAAGATCAACATGATGCTCTCTTCACACTACTGCAGTTCTATGACCCTCCATTGAGGTGCTTCACATTCCCGGATTATGTTTTGGTCCCTACTTTGGAGGAGATTGCCAGTTTTCTCAGAATTCCCATCAAGTCACAGTTGCTATTCTACAGCTCGGAGTGTCTGCCCGATCTCAGCATGGTTGCTTCAACCACATATTTGAGGGAATCAGTTTTGAAGGCTAATATGTGTCAGAAGGGAGAAGTTAACGGTTTTCATCTGAGTTTCTTATTGGGAGAAGCAAAGAAGAAGCTTGAAGATGGTGACCAGAGGGGTTTCAATGCTGTGTTGGCTCTTTGTGTGTATGGGATTGTCTTGTTCCCTAATGTCGCCAAATTTATAGACGTAGATGCCATACGCCTCTTCGTGTTGGGAAATCCAGTGCCGACCTTGCTGGGAGATTTCTTTCATTCAGTGCACCACAGGAATAAGAATAGAAAAGGAGGATTGTTGAATTGTTGTGCGCCTTTGTTTTATAAGTGGTTCAGTTCTCACCTACCCAAGTCAGGAGCATTCATTGATGTCAAGGACTCGTTGAGTTGGTCAAAGAGATTGATGGGGTTGAGAGCTGAAGATATTTCTTGGTGGTCTGACCGGAGTTTGCTTCGGGCAGATATTATTCACAGTTGTGGGAACTTCCCGAATGTTCCGTTGGTAGGAAGAAAAGGAGGAATCAACTATAATCCTTCTCTTGCAGTTAGACAGTTTGGATATGCCTTAAGAACTCCGCCGGTGGAAAAGGATGTGGAAGAGTCTCTGTTTTTCCATTCTTCGCCTGATTTGACGGTATCCCGTAAGGCAGCTGAGGCCTGGCTCAAGGTGATCAAGAAAGGAAGAATTGTTCTTGGGAAAGGAGATTGTAGAGCTTACCCTCAGTATGGAGAATGGCTTCAAGGAAGAATCGAAGAGTTTGGTCTACCGTTTCCTATTGAAGAACCCTTGTATTCACCTACTCTCGAGCAGTCAGCAACGGTGAGCCGAGAGGAGTATGACAAGTTGAAGAACACCACGGAAGGACTTCAAATCGAGAACTCGGAGTTAAGGGAGAAATTGCAAGACTGTATGCATCGATTCCATGAGTCAGAATATCAGAAGGAGGAAGCCATCAAATTGCAAGAGGAAGCCGAAAGGAAATTTGCTGTGGAGGTGAATTTCTTCAGGAAGACAGACGAAGCCTTGAGATCATCCAGTTCTGAGTTGAGGCGAGTCAAGCAGCAGTTGATGGATGCTCGTGGTAAATTAGCTGGGTGGCAAGAGCGATGGGATGCATTTTCAACTTCTCGGAAGACAAAGGAGGAAGAGACGGTGGCTGAACTGACTGGTCAGATAGAGAAATTGAAGACTTTGCTGAAGGGGAAGAACCATGAGCTGCTGTGTACCCGATCAACTAATGGTTATATCACAGATCAACACAATGAGGCTCAAGGATATATCGAAGAACTCAAGACGCTGGCAAGTTTGAAGAAATCCAGACTTGAAGAGGTATTTGGAGAAGACGATGGGAATTACTACAGAGAACACATCAACGAACTGGATAGGATCATTCACAAGAGGAATCTGCTTATCCGGCGTTTGACAGAATCTCCAGAGCATCCTGACACGGTGGCGCTACTGGATGAAGTGAGGAACGGTCCTTATGGGTTGCATACAGGAGGCTGATTCCTGATTTGCTTGTTCCTCTCTTTACTTACTGCTTTGGTGTTATGTAGTGATGATCCACAGGCTTGTTGTGGAGATCCTCCTTTGATGTATTTTTGGCTAAGGCCCTTTCCTTGAACTCATTTGTATGATGGTTTCCCTTTATTACATCTTGATCTCAGAAGTTTATCCATGACTCGGCCTTCTTGCACTACCCACCTGATGTGAGACTGGAATCAAGGGGGTAGAATACCTTTTGAAATTGATAAACATGTCATTGCATTTACATATTCATTGTCATATCTTGCATAACAGGTACCGCTACGGTGTTCTCATATTGTTTGGTGTTCCACTAGCAGGATAGCTGACTCAGGCATTCACCGATACGGTACCCGGAGGAATCAACAGAGAGCAATGGAAGGTGTACAAGCAGAGCTCGCTGAGATGAGGGCCCGCATGACCCAATTCATGGATGTGGTTCAAGGGGTGGCTCAGGGACAACAAGAGCTCAGGCAGATAATACAGGGGAATCCCCCTGCTCAACCAGAGACAGTGACTGATCCTCCAGCTGGAGAGGTTAACGGACCCAGTGGACCAGGGCCTATCCCGATCCCGCACGCCAACCCCGGTCAACAGCCCGTTCATGATGATCAGGACGATCAGTTTCCCCCACTTCAGGAAGACTTTGGCATGGGTCATGGCGTAGACCCCATGTTCAGGAGATTGGAAGAGAGGTTGAAGGCAGTGGAAGGACAGAATCCTTTGGGAGTAGACGTTGCTGACTTAGGGCTGGTCCCAGGTGTGAGAGTGCCACCGAAATTCAAAGTCCCGGTCTTTGACAAGTACAAGGGCAACTCTTGCCCCAAGACTCACGTGCAAGCCTATTTCCGTAAAATGGTTGCATACTCTGATGACGAGAAGCTACTTATGTACTTCTTCCAGGACAGCCTAGCTGGGGCATCCTTGGAATGGTATATGAGGCTGGACAGAGCCCACATCCGTTGCTGGAGGGATTTGGCGGAGGCCTTCGTGAAGCAGTATCAGTATAATGCAGACATGGCTCCGGACAGAACTCAACTTCAGAATCTGTCTCTTAAAAGCAATGAGTGCTTCAGGGAATACGCTCAACGCTGGAGGGAGACAGCTTCCCGTGTTCAGCCCCCTATGTTGGAGAAAGAAATGGCCAACATGTTCATGAATACGTTGCCTGGACCTTATCTGGAGCGTCTGGTGGGGTGCAATGCTTCCAACTTTGCTGATGTGGTCTCTACCGGAGAGAGGGTGGAGAATTACCTGAAGACCTGCAAGATCCAAAGTGGAGGAGGATCTTCGTCAGGGGTAAAAAAGTCGTTCGTTGGAGGGCATAAGCAAAGAGAGGGGGGAGTGAATTCTTTGGCTTCCTATCAGAACAGAGGTGTTAGAAGGAATAATTTCCAGAATTATCATCAACAACCGTATGTTGCGGCTGTGACCATTCCAGCTGCAGTGCCACAACAACAACAACCACCGCAGCGTCAATTAGCTCAGTATCAACAGCAACAACAACCGGGTAACAGACCCGCTTATCAACAGAGGCAAAGGATGATGGACCGGCGTTTCGACACCCTTCCAATGTCGTACGCCCAGTTACTTTCTAGTCTTCAACAACTACAACTTGTGCAACTGCGCACTCTGGCTCCTCCTGTTGGTAGACTTCCGGTGTAGCTTCCACTCTGGGGCACCTGGCCACAATATTGAGAACTGCAAAGCTTTTAAGCACGTAGTTCAGGACCTCATAGATTCAAAGGCCATCGACCTTGCACCGGCTCCGAATGTCGTTAACAATCCCATGCCCCAGCATGGTGGTGCGAACGTTAACATGATAGAGGGAAAAGCCAAGTCCATTGGGGATGTGTTGAAGTTGAAGACTCCATTGTTGGATATCAAAGGATGCTTGCTGAAGGCCGATGTTTTCCCTGGTTGTGGGAAAGTTTGTTTGGATTGTGCTGCACAGGAGAAGGGTTGTTTGAAACTACAGCAAGGTATCCATGCCTTGCTCGACAAGGGTATCCTCCAGGTTGAAGATTTGTCTGTCCGAGAGTCTATGGAAGGGGTTGAGGAAGAAGGGTTTGAAGGTGCTACTGAAGAGTTCCTAGATGTTGTTCCTGCTGATTCTGCAGTCCATGATGATGTATTTACTCTTTCCAATATGGCTGACTCTTTTGTATTTGAACTTGATTCCGATGTTTCGGATGTTTATGCTCCAACAAATGAGGTTTCTGAGTACGACTGTGACATTGCAACTATAACTATTTTCTATCCAACTAATCAGATCAGTGTGCCAGAAGCGCAACCCGCGCCACCAGTGCGACGACCTACTATGACCATCACAACCCCTGGTCCTTTACCCTTCACCAGTGAAAGGGCCATTCCGTGGCATTATGGGGGGAGCGTGTATACGCACGATCATAAGGTGGAACGGCCACTGAAAGTAGAAGAGGGTCAGAAGCCTGAACTTGAAGGTCCCGCAGTGGATAATGTTGGTGGAATCTGGCGATTCACCAGGAGTGGTAGATTGCTCTCACCACCGGTTACCCAAGCTGATAATGCTGATGCTGTGGCGAAAACCAAAGGCAAGCAAGTCGTGAATGAGGGTACCTCTGCACCCCAAGATGGTTCTGAGCCCACTTTTGCAAAGGACGTGGACGAGTTTCTAAGAATCATAAAGAAAAGCGATTACAAGGTAGTCGATCAGTTGATTCAGACTCCGTCCAAGATATCCATTCTCTCACTCCTATTGTGTTCGGAGGCACACAGGGAGGCACTTCTGAAGGTTCTTAATGCTGCATATGTACCTCAGGAGATCTCAGTGAACCAACTAGAAGGGATCGTTGCCAATGTCCATACAAGCAACGGGTTGGGTTTTACTGATTCTGACTTAACACCAGCTGGACGCAATCATAACAAGGCTCTGCACATCTCATTGGAATGCAGAGACACCATGTTATCTCATGTTCTGGTGGATACAGGTTCCTCTCTCAATGTGCTACCCAAGAGGGCCCTGTCGAGGTTAGAAGTAGAGGGTTTGGTCTTGAAACCTTCAGATCTTATGGTGAGAGCCTTCGATGGTTCTAAGAGATCGGTGTTTGGAGAGGTGGAATTGCCAATTCTGATTGGATCACAAACCTTCAACACTGTCTTCTACGTGATGGATATCAGTCCTTCCTACAGTTGCCTGCTGGGTCGGCCTTGGATCCATAATGCTGGGGCAGTCTCTTCAACTCTACATCAGAAGGTTAAGTTCCCGGTCAACGGACGAATTATCACCGTCTGTGGTGAGGAGGACATCCTGGTCAGTAACCTGTCTACATTCAAGTATGTAGAAGTAGAAGGTGAAATTCATGAGACTCTATGTCAGGCTTTTGAGTCAGTTCAAATCAAGGATGCAGCTCCGGTGGAAGAGGTTAAAGCGGGTGCCTCTATCTCATCCTTTAAGCAGGCACAGGCCGTGGTGGATTCAGGTGTTGCTCCCGGTTGGGGACGTCTGTTGGAATTACCGGTTAAGGAAGATAAGTTCGGGATTGGATACCAGCCAGCTCTGACTTCTACAACTTCAACACTTCAGGGGCCGATCACTTTCTCCAGTGCTGGCATCATTCAGTATGGTCAAGTCTCTGCTGTCAACGAAGAAGATGGGGATAGTGACTGCGACATCGACAACTGGGTGCGTCCGAGGATCCCGGGTGAAGTCATCAACAATTGGTCTTCTGAAGAGATTATTCAAGTCACTCTTCTTGAAGAGTAATTTTCTTTGTTTATTCATGCATATCCAAGTCTTACGTTCCACCCAGGGCGTAACGACTCATTGTAGGGCCCGTCTATGTGACACTTGCATTTTTTTTATCATAAATAAAGGACGTCTTTTCGCATTCAAATATTTCGTTCCTTGTCTTTCTATTTTTTGCAGTTTTTCAAAAAAAAAAAAAAAAAAAAAAATGGCAATGTTTTGTTTAGTTTCCACATTTTTTTCACACTCATAAGCACATACCATCACTCATGCAGATGCACATCACCGGATCCTATTGATAACGGTTCTGCTATGGCTCGCTTCGACTTTGAAAATCCAATCTTTCAAGCTGAAGAAGAGGATGATGAAGATTGTGAACTCCCTGAAGAACTTGCCAGGTTGTTGAAACAAGAGGAAAGGGTTATTCAACCGCATCAAGAGTTTGTTGAAGTGATTAATCTCGGCACCGAAGACGCCAAGAGAGAAATCAAAATAGGGGCTGCTTTGGAAGATAATGTGAAGAAAGGGCTGATTAAATTGCTGCAAGAATACATTGACATCTTCGCCTGGTCTTATCAGGACATGCCTGGGCTGGACACAGACATCGTGGTACACTGCTTGCCTCTCAAAGAAGGTTGTCCTCCGGTCAAGCAGAAGCTCAGAAGAACAAGACCAGAGATGGCTGTCAAGATAAAGGAAGAAGTGCAAAAGCAGTTGGATGCAGGGTTTCTAGCAGTCACCAATTATCCGCCATGGGTTGCAAACATCGTCCCAGTACCTAAGAAGGATGGAAAGGTACGGATGTGTGTCGACTATCGGGATCTGAACAGAGCTAGCCCTAAAGATGATTTCCCATTACCTCACATCGACGTTTTGGTGGATAATACAGCTCAGTTCTCGGTATTCTCCTTCATGGATGGCTTTTCTGGCTATAACCAAATCAAGATGGCACCAGAAGACATGGAAAAGACAACTTTCATAACCCCGTGGGGCACCTTCTGCTACAAGGTGATGCCGTTTGGTCTGAAAAATGCCGGAGCAACATATCAACGAGCTATGGTAACTCTGTTCCATGATATGATTCATCATGAAATCGAGGTTTATGTGGATGATATGATTGCCAAATCTCAGACAGAAGAAGAACATTTGGTGAATTTGCAGAAATTGTTTGAGCGTTTGAGGAAATTCAAGCTGAGGCTTAATCCGAACAAGTGTACTTTCGGGGTGAGATCGGGAAAATTGCTGGGTTTTATTCTTAGCGGAAAAGGGATTGAGGTGGATCCTGACAAAGTGAAAGCAATACAGGAAATGCCTGAGCCAAGAACAGAGAAGCAAGTCCGTAGTTTCTTAGGGAGGTTGAACTACATTGCAAGGTTCATCTCTCACCTAACAACCACGTGTGAGCCAATTTTCAAATTGCTGAGGAAAGATCAGGCTATCGGGTGGAATGAAGATTGTCAAAGGGCTTTTGAGAAGATAAAAGAGTATTTACAGAAACCTCCAATCCTTATACCTCCAGTTCCTGGGAGACCTCTGATAATGTACCTATCAGTGACTGAGAACTCGATGGGGTGTGTATTGGGACAGCATGACGAGTCTGGTCGAAAAGAGCATGCCATATACTACCTTAGCAAAAAGTTTACCGACTGTGAAATCAAATATTCGCAGCTTGAGAAAACTTGCTGTGCTTTGGCCTGGGCTGCTCGCCGACTGAGGCAGTATATGTTGAACCATACTACCTTGTTGATTTCTAAGATGGATCCAGTGAAATACATATTCGAGAAGCCAGCTCTCACCGGAAGGGTCGCTCGTTGGCAAATGATTTTAACAGAGTATGATATTCAGTACACGTCGCAAAAAGCCATCAAAGGTAGTATTCTGTCGGACTACCTTGCCGAGCAGCCGATTGATGATTATGAGCCGATGAAGTTTGAATTCCCTGATGAAGACATCATGTTCCTCAAGATGAAAGACTGTGAAGAGCCAGTTGTTGGGGAGGGACCTGATCCGAACGAAAAGTGGACTTTGTTGTTTGATGGGGCTGTCAATGCTAGAGGAAGTGGAATTGGTGCCGTCATTACAACTCCGAAAGGTGCCCACATACCTTTCACCGCTCGTTTGACTTTTGAGTGCACAAATAATGAAGCTGAGTACGAGGCCTGTATCTTGGGCATTGAGCAAGCCATTGATCTGAGAATCAAGACTCTGGACATCTTCGGAGATTCAGCTCTGGTGATTAATCAAGTGAATGGTGATTGGAATACTCTCCAGCCCACTCTGGTCCCCTACAGAGATTACACGAGAAGACTGTTGACTTTCTTCACAACGGTAAAATTGTATCATATACCTCGTGATGAGAACCAGATGGCAGACACACTTGCTACTCTATCCTCCATGATCAAGGTAATTCGTTGGAACCATGCTCCCAGGATCGATGTGATACGCCTTGACCGGGCCGCGTATGTGTTTGCTGCTGAACTGGTAGTCGATGACAAGCCCTGGTATCACGATATCAAGTGCTTTCTGAAGAATCAAGAGTACCCTGCAGGGGCATCCAACAATGACAGAAAAACTTTGAGAAGATTGGCAGGAAGTTTCTTCTTGAACAAAGACGATGTGTTGTATAAGAGGAACTTCGACATGGTTTTGCTCAGATGTGTGGACAAACACGAGGCGGACATGTTAATGCAGGAAGTTCATGAAGGTTCCTTCGGTACTCATGCCGGTGGACATGCAATGGCTAAGAAATTGTTGAGAGCGGGTTATTATTGGATGACCATGGAATCAGATTGTTTCAAGTATGCTTGGAAGTGTCATAAATGCCAGATTTATGCTGATAAGGTGCATGTACCGCCGAATCCTCTGAATGTGATGTCTTCGCCGTGGCCGTTTTCTATGTGGGGTATTGACATGATTGGAAAGATTGAGCCGACTGCTTCCAATGCGCATCGCTTCATCCTTGTTGCCATCGACTATTTCACCAAATGGGTCGAAGCAGCGTCATTTGCGAATGTCACCAGACATGTGGTTGCCCGTTTCATCAAGAAAGAAATTATTTGTCGCTATGGGATTCCCGAAAGAATCATTACTGATAATGGTTCTAATCTCAACAACAAAATGATGAAGGAGTTGTGTCAGAACTTCAACATTCAGCATCACAATTCTTCCCCTTACCGCCCTAAGATGAACGGCGCTGTTGAGGCGGCAAATAAGAACATAAAGATTGTGCAGAAGATGGTCGTTACGTACAGAGATTGGCATGAGATGCTACCCTTCGCCTTGCATGGGTACCGCACTTCAGTACGTACATCGACAGGGGCAACCCCTTACTCCCTTGTGTATGGTATGGAAGCAGTCCTACCTGTTGAAGTGGAGATTCCTTCTCTAAGAGTCCTGTTGGATGTCAAGTTAGATGAAGCTGAATGGATTCAGACAAGGTTCAATGAGTTGAGTCTTATCGAAGAGAAGCGAATGGCAGCCATTTGTCATGGGCAGTTGTATCAGAGTCGGATGAAGAGAGCTTTTGATCAGAAGGTGCGTCCTCGTTGTTTCCAAGTCGGAGATTTAGTGTTGAAAAGGATCCTTCCTCCTCAGACAGATCACAGGGGCAAGTGGACTCCTAACTATGATGGACCGTATATTGTCACCAAGGTTTTTGATGGTGGGGCCTTAATGCTTGCAACTATGGAGGGTGAAGACTTCGCTTCCCCTGTGAACTCAGACGCAGTTAAAAAATACTTCGCATAAAATAGACCCGCTGGACAGTAAAAAGAGTAGTCCAGGCAAAAATGGGCATCCCGACGAACCAAGAAAATGAAAAGGTTCGGGCAAAAATTAGGGATTAAAAATGAAAAGATCGTACACCCGGTAAGTTGAAAACCTGAAAAGGCAACTTAGGCAAAAATGGGTATCCCGGTGGATCGAAAACCCGAAAAGGGCGATCCAGGCAAAAGTTAGGGATTAAGCGAATGACTGCGTTCTGAGTAGCTCTGAATCTCATCTCGTGCCAATGACTGGAAATTTTTGAAGGATAGGAAACAGTCCAATCACTCTTTCAGAAAGCTGATCATCTGGAGGATCTTGAAGACGGGCAAGTCATAGCAGAATTGGAACCCAATAGAAATCCACTTCACATTGCCATTAGATTAATTTTTGTTTTATCTATTGTGCGATTACCTCTTTCCAGGGATTGCTTCTTAATGTAAATGCCTATTCAGAGGCCATTCAATCAATAAAATCATGTTATTCAGTATATCTCTGTTTTCATTTTCATTTTACTGTTTTGTTTGCGAAAATGACGTCCGAATTTTTGATAAACATTGCATCATGACACATAAGGGCTTTACAGGTACATGCTCAGTAAACATTTAAAATTGCTGTAAATTTTGAGTGCCTTGGATCGTCTATTCAGAACAGATACCCTCGGGGCATTTCTTTAAAATCCCCTTGCAGATGATCGTGAATATCTTCCCCAGAAGCCACCAACAGACTTCGGTGTCTTATCCCTGTAGAGCTAATTAGAGCGTTGGATTCTTCAATCCCCAGCAGGTTTTCACCACTGTACTTCCCCAAGCGTTTGTTTCAGGACATACACTCCCCAGTAGAGTTGATAGTGCCAGACTATATATCCCCAGCGGAGTTGACAGTGCCAGACTGTATCTTTCCAGCAGAAGTGGCTGCTCCTTAGAGTTCGATGCCAGATCGATAGTCCCAATGCCAGATCCATGGTTTCTTTCCTTGAAGCAGAACCTCGGTACCGTATCAGTGTTTGCTCCCCCTGCTGAGTCATCTCTCGCAAACTGTGGTTGCCAGAATCAGTGTAGCTCTCCTCAGTAGCAGGCTTCCAATGCCATTCTTTCCCCGATCAGAGTCTCGGTATGGCCAGAACACCGCATGGCTAGTCATCTCCCCACAGAGTTCATTGTGGTGTGTATCTCCAGCAGTCTGGCCAGAGCCCAGAGGATGGTAATCATTTCCCCAGCAGATCCCCTTGCCTCGACTTGGCATTCTACCCAGCATTTCGCATCCCTGCATGTAGAATCATATTGCATTACATCATTCCAAATCGCGTAGCATTTCCATTTTCATGGAGCATTACGCCATTGAAAAATTCAAACATACGCATGTAAGCATAAAACATTCTCGGTATCCCAAGTGATAAGCTAGAAGTTGTTTCCAGTACTCAGACTGAAGATTGTTCATGACTTACCTTTGTTATCCCCAGCAAGTGTCATTGGCCCATGCGCCGCCTCTATTATCATTCCCTATTTCTGCCAATACTGACAGGCATGAAGCTTTCCGGTATCCAGACCGAAGTGGCATTCAGGCCAGTTTTCCGGTATCCAGACCGAAGTGGCATTCAGGCCAGTTTTCCGGTATCCAGACCGAAGTGGCATTCAGGCCAGTTTTCCGGTATCCAGACCGAAGTGGCATTCAGGCCAGTGTTCCGATGTTCAGATCGAAGAAGTTTCCGACGTTCAGGTCGATGCGACTTGTGGCATTCAGGCCAGTTTTTCCGGTATTCAGACCGAAGTGGCGTTCAGGCCAGTTTTCCGGTATCCAGACCGAAGTGGCATTCAGGCCAGTTTTCCGGTATCCAGACCGAAGTGGCGTTCAGGCCAGTTTTCCGGTATCCAGACCGAAGTGGCGTTCAGGCCAGTTTTCCGGTATCCAGACCGAAGTGGCGTTCAGGCCAGTTTTCCGGTATCCAGACCGAAGTGGCATTCAGGCCAGTTTTCCGATATTCAGATCGAAGTCCTTTCCAGTATTCAGACTGATGAGCGGCATTCCGGCCATGGTTATTTCTGTGTTACCATTTATTTTGGTATGCAAGTTAACATTCTTTATTCAGACTGACTCTCACCGTACCAGACGGATCCTCCTTTCAAGACCACCTCTTTGCCGATTCTGACAGACATTGTTACTTCATTTCACTTCAGTGCAAATTTTTGGGCTTTTATTGTATTCAATCCCTTGATACCTCGAAAGCACGAAAGCAGCTGTCATCTTCCTTCCGGGTCTCCAGTTGATTGAATAGGGGCAGCTGTAATACCCCAAAATTTACCCTTTCATTTTTTCCAAAAAAAAAAAAAAATTAAATAAATAATTAGAATATAACAAATTATTTTGGACTTGGGTCTCCCTCATTCCAAGCCCACCAGTCCACGAAAATCAGCTATAAATATAAGAGTTTCAGTAGGGTTTCAGACACTTGGAAATTCCCTGAGAAATAGACTTGGAGTTCACGTGGAGTTTCAAACCTAGGAACTACTCTGCAGCAACCTTCGGGCAGCCCTGAGAAGTTCATTCCGCCTCGCGCAAACCCTAAACGTTACTTCGCCAATCCGGCCTTGCCTTCCAATTTTAACAGGTCTCTCATCAGGTATGCCTCTGTTCCTATTACTCTATGCCTCGGGTTGAATACTGAATATATGAGGTAACCTCAGGCTTGGCCCACAGGGTTATATTTGTGTATGAATATGTGATTTATGCCTTGACTGTTTAACAATTTCGTTTATGAGGTGAATGCCATAGGATTTGGAATCTTTAACATCGTGCAGGTACCAATGGGAAATCCAAATCCCGCAGGTGCTCGCTAGCCGCTTCGCTAGGCGAGCACGCAGCGAAGCTTCGCTAGGCGAAGCAGTCGCGAATGCGACAGTATCTGCTTTTATTCCGTTTTGTTCTAACCTGTTCTTTGTGTTGCCATGGCCTGGTTATCTTTTGATTTCATCCTGTTTGCCTAACCCCTTTTGTTGAGTTTTTGTGAGGGCTCACATATTCTCGCAGGGATACCCTCCGGAGGTTTATTCCGATTTCCCGTACTGATTGGTTTTCTTTGATGGCATCAGCTTGGGAGAATCTCAGGGTCGCTTATCCTTTAATTGCTGTAACTTCGGATCTTGATCCGTGTGGTATTTTACTTCTTCCCTTTTATTTCTACTGTTTCTTAGCTGGAAGACCTCGATAGGAGGCAATGTTTGAGCCCCTTGGTGGCATTTTTTCTATTTCAAGATATATGTTTTGTGTGATGTGATTGTTTCCCCATAGGATGCGAGGCTTCGCATAGTCTCCCGTTTGCATGCCAATTTAGGTAGCATTGTTCCTCCGCCTAGGACTTCCTTTTTGCGTGCGCGTTCCTACAACGCAAACAAAACCTAAAACCCAAAGCAACACGTTTACTCCTTCTACTACAGGCGAGTAAGTCTCCAAAGGTCGAGCATCCGGTAGATTGCGTAGTAACGTTGTTCACCCCGTAACCTAATCCATAACCCCGTAGTTAGTCGAACTACGGCTTGCTCTGATTCTCATTCCAAATGAGATACGTAGGCATAAGACGCGATGTCTTAGCGAGCACAATTACCCCCAACCCATAGGTCAGCCGAGCTACGAAGACTCTGATTCTCATATTCAGATGAGATACGTATGCAGTGGATGCGACATCCGCGTGAGTCATTTCTCTTAACCTTTTAGTAAACAGCACAAGATAAACTCACACCCTTTAGACAAGAACTACAAAAGTGGATCCCGTAGAGTACTACGGATGCGTAGGGGTGCTAATACCTTCCCTTCGCATAACCGACTCCCGAACCCAAGATTTGGTTGCGAGACCTTGTCTTTTCCTTTCCTCTTTTCAGGTTTACTTCGAGCGTTTCCTTTCCCTCCTTTGGGATGAATAACGCACGGTGGCGACTCTTCTGTCATTTTCTTTCGCCGGTTGTTTTTTCGCACACTGTATTTTTTCAGGTTGCGACACTTGTATCGAATTATTTATTTATAATAAAAGACTTTTTCTTTATTATGGTTGTTTAATAAAGTCCATAGAATAGCTAGTCCATTTAATGTATCAAGTGTGACTTAATCATGAGATCACATTAAACATAAGGACACTATTCTTAAAGTATCCGTAGTCGAGCCTTATTGTGAAGTAGGATAACATTAAAGCATTAAGACTATTATGTATATAGACTGATGATCATATCTCATGGATCATGGATAAGGAGTTATCAAGTCTTAAACAGAGGTATGAATATTAAGAGTAATATTTATACTGGATTGACCCGCTATGAGAATACTATATAGAATATTATGTAAAGTGTCATAAGTTATTCTCATGGTGATAATGGTGTATACCACCCTTCGACCTGAAACCACTATGGACCCTAGATGTAGAGTCGAGTGCCTTATTGCTGATCAAACGTTGTCCATAACTGGATGACCATAAAGACAGTTGATGGGTACTCCACGAAGCATGCTAAGGGACATGAGTGACCTAAATGGAATTTGCCCATCCTGCATAACAGGATAAATGTCTGTGGGCCCAATATTGAACTGGACAAGGATGACACGGTCTATGCCTTGTGTTCAATATAGACATAAGGGAAAAATGGTAATTGTACAAATAAGTATTATCACAAAAGGATTTTTCAGATCACCTGACATTTTCGTGTCTTAAGTAGCAGTGATGTATTGCTAGATACCGCTCACTGTTTATTATGTTAAATACGTGATTTAATATAATTGCAAATGCCGCGAAAATCTACAGGGTCACACACAAAAGGACGGATTGATGAGAGATAGAGTAACTAAGGAACACCGTAAGGTACGGTGCACTTAAGTGAATTGTAGGACATCGTAAGGTACGGTGTACTTAAGTAGAATACGAAATATGGTAAGGTACCACACGCTTAAGTGATTTTGGCATATTATAAGATATGGGCCACATACACTTAAGTGGGCCTTTTAGCTTGCAGCCCACACAAGTGGTTCTATAAATAGAACCCTTGTGCAGAAGCATTTATGCAGTTGCAATTTCGTTTCTCTCTCTCTCTCTCTCTCTCTCTCTCTCTCTCTCATTCAAAGCCTTCATTCGTAGCAGCTAGCACTGAGATTGAAGGAATCCGTTCGTGTGGACTGAGTAGAGGCGTTGTCATCGTTCAACGTTCGTGATCGCTCCGTAGATCCGCATCAAAGGTTTCAATCGTCACAAGAGGTAAAGATTCTATCACTGATCATGCCCATTCGTAAGGATCACTAAAGGAGAAATTTTTTAAATTCCGCTGCGTTTTAGTCGCCCATCTCCTTCAGTGGTATCAGAGCCACTTACGAAACCATGCATCTAATAGCTGTTTATTTTCTGTATTTTCTGTATTAATACGATTAAAAGACAAAATGAATCAAAGAATAAACAAGTAATTAAATTTGGCATCATGTGTGTATGATTTGGATGATTGATGTTGACTATGCTTTAGAATCCGACATTAGTATGGTGAAGCAACGATACATCGGTCGTCCATAGGTTACGCAATTGAGATCGATCAGGTTATATATATGATATAAGTAATCCTGATGCAAAATACGATATATATGATATACTGTTTCTGTTTCGTTCATTTAAACACTTAATGGTTGTTTTCCTTTGAGCGATCAATGGTCATTTGCTTCTTGATCCGACATTAGTATGGTGAAGCAATGACGTGTTGATCAATCATACTGAATTAACAATCGAGGTGTGTTTGACGGTCTAACATTGACGGCTAACTCTGCGTAGTGTGATCGGTCGCCGAAATTTAATTTGGTTTTAATTAATTAATAGAATTTAAATTAATAATAATAATGTGTTTATTATTATTGTCTTGTGGTGATCGGTTATGGCCTTAGTTTTCCTTTATTTTGTTTTGGGATTTTAAAATACGACCTGCGTGTCGTGCCTCTCTTTTAATCTCTTAATGTAACTTCTTTTCTCATCCCACTCCCTCGTATGTAAAACGAGTTTCTTTTATGTAATGTAATGTTATGAAGAAAGAGAAGAATACAATATCAAAGGAGGACAACCTTGAAGATCTTGCTTGGAGAAGCCTAGATCGTTATTAGGTTAGCTTAGGTTCTCTCATTGGCTTGGGAGAACAATTGCGCTAGGGGCCATAACTGTTTCATAATGTATGTTGATGCATGTGAATGTACGTTGATGCATGTGAGAGACGATTTATATGATAAATAAGCTGGTGAGATCAAAATAATTGCAAATTCCCTCAAATTAAATAGTAAGTTTATACTTTCTAAGTTTTAGCACTTATCAAGACTAGTATTGGATAATGTAGGTTTCTCCTACGCGAGGTGCATTTTCTATATTAGTAAGGTGCGATGGGATAATTGTAATATCAAATTGCTAAAACAATGGGTCAAACTTAACTAAACAAATTATAATAAGATTATATATGTTTAGAAGCAAGAGTTGGAAATGATCCATGTGATGGATTGGAATAAGGATTTATTCACCCAACTAAAATATTCGAGAGTGGTATTAGGTACAATTGGAAGGAGTTCCTACCTAAATAACCTACTTTTCTGTAATCCTTCTACACGGACTTAAAACAAAGTGAAATGTGGATCTCGACCCACTAGAAAATCTTCCAACGGGATTTTCCGAATCAAATGGTGAGGGTCATTTGTTTTGAGTAAAATAGTGGGAGCATATTTAATTAAAGACCTAATAAAATATTTTATTGATACTTGTCATACCCCAAAATTTGCCCATTAATATTTCAAGACATTTTTCAGGGGCATTCCGACTCATTTTATGGCACTGATCTTAAAGGGACAAAGGCCCAGCTCACGAATGGCCCAATCCAGAAAATGGCCCAAACTGGCCTGTTCGCTACACGCTCGCCTAGCGAAAGGTACGTTCGCTACACGCTCGCCTAGCGAACGTTTGCTACACGCTCGCCTAGCGAAGCAAACGTTCGCTACCAACTCGCCTAGCGAAGCTGACAGACAACAAAAAATTTCGGGCTTCGTTCTGAGCCCATTAGGTCATGAAAAAGGGCATTATAAATACCAGCACTTCAGTAATGAAAGAGAGGACGAAAAACAGAGGGAGACAGACGAAAACCCTGGCACAAAAACCCTGGAGGCTACTTTAGAAACCCTGAAGGCCGCTCCTCCGCTCCGAAGCTACCACCGCCCAACTCAATCCGGCTCGCCAATTCAAGGTTGCAATTCGATTGCAAACAGGTTTGCATTACTATTATCGCTTTATTTTCTTAATTTGCATGTGATACCGCTTTATGTTCTTAACTTGCATGTGATATTATAATTGAATTCATACACATATTTGAGGTTTTGCATGTGAATTTAAGTGTGCCTGAATATTGTGAATGCTGAACCGTATAATTATGTGTTGGATGCCATAAGCCATGTCGCAGGTTGAAGTCATACTGTTCTGAAATTCAAAACCCGCAGCCGCTCGCTAGCACATCGCTAAGCGAGCATGTAGCGAGTATTCGCTAGGCCCTCGCTAGGCGAGGCAGAGGCGAACGGGACAGTCGCTAATATTTTGTTTGTTATGTCCTATGCGTATCTGATCTATTCTATGTTAATTATGCACTGTTTTGCCTGACATTCATGCTGCTGTATTTTCTTTTACGGTGTAATCTTCGATTACACCCCGATTTGGTATTCTAACCCGTTTGCTGAATTGTGGCAAGGTTCACATGTCCCAGGAAAAGATTGCCGTTAGGTCTTCCACTTTATTTGTGGGATACCCTTGTGGAGACTCACCCTAAATTACTTTATTAATTTTAATGTGTTAATTTTAATGTATTAATTTTAATGTATTAATTTTAATGTATTGATTTTAATATGGAGGCTCGTCCTAATTACCTAATTGACTTTAAAATATTGCCTTTAAATAAGTGATCTTGGACCTCTCTTTGCTGCCCTACGGTATTACGGTATAACGGTCATGTCCCGCGAATGTGGGGATACACTTAGCAATGGCCCTTCGATTAAATCATCATAAAATAAATCATAGTCCCTCGGATGTTGCCTTCGAAAATACAATTTTGTCCCTCGATGACCCTTCGGTGTAGCCTACGGTTAAATGATGATCGTCCCTTCGAATGCTAAGGTATCCTTACAACTGTTGCCTTCAATGACCTATCGATGACCCTACGATGACCCTTAAACATCCAAAGGGTAAAATTACTTACTTCTCAATAGTAAGGACAGTTTTACCCTCATAAGGATAGGAAACGTTCATAATGACCTCAGGAAGGTATAACTCTCAATTACTGGATCATAACCTAAAACATTTTCCACCCCTCACACTTTACACTTTACAAATCCTAGAAAATCACCACTTGGTATACATTCATACTAGAATCATTACCGAGTTATATTTTTCTAAACCATTTTCAAAATCAAATGAGATAAATACTTTGTATACATTCATACGAGAATCATTACCAAGTTAAACTCTCTTTCAAACATTTTTAAGCAATTCACCGACACTTTTCAGACAAAAATATAAGTGATCCAGCAATTAAGAGCCCATGGATAACCATGGATACAAAGGGTGCTAACACCTTCCCTTTGTATAATGTACCTCCCGAACCCAAAATCTATTGAGGTCTTTCCTGTTCTTTTCCACCTTTCCTTATTGGATAAAAGAAAAGTCGGTGGCGACTCTTGCTATCCGCGACATTGCGATAAAAAGCAAAATACCCCAAGTCAGTTCACCGTGTGACAGAACTGGCGACTCTGCTGGGGAAGACTTTAAAAAGAGAACTGGCGACTCTGCTGGGGAAGACTTTAAAAAGAGAGGTTACCTTAAAAACAAGATCACTTATTCCAAATTGTCTGATTTACTTTTAAGGGATTGCTTGGGTATTTTTGAGTGAAAGATCCTACACCCGGATCTAGTGTACCTTAGGTAAGTAGTAATAGATCATCGCGACTATCCGGCGTATACTGGAATGGTTAAAATGATGGCTACGGTTAATGTGACACTTTGGATGTCCTGATGTTCCTCATGTTTACTTGAGGAAAAATTTGGCTTCCGCGTGGTGTCACTAAAGCATTAACCAGACCTTTAGAACCCTAATTGACTCATCCTGGCCATTAGAAAGTAGTGAGATAACTGACTTCGGTTCCGACTAGGGTTGGTTGAGACTCGATACTACACTCTTTGAGATTGGACTTTAGGGAAGCTTTGGTCAACCACTTGGTGTTGCACTGAAGTGGACTTAAAGAAAGGTCAATGATTGGAGATCCTTCTAGAACCCGGTTACTATTCTAAGACAGGTTGAACCAACTAAACTTCAGTGGGGAGGGTACTTACCTATGGAACTCATGCAAGCCTTAAAACCTAGGAATGATGGTTGTGTGACTTGCTTGTGCTTGTTATTTATTTAACCTCATAACATCCTAACATCATAACATCATGACATCATAACATTGAACTAACCATTTCAAGGACTTAGGGATTTAACTTTGCTCTGTTTTGTATGAAAAAAAAACAAAAACAAAAAAAAACAAAAAAAAAGTTTCCCTTTTCGGTAGTTTATGCAAAGTTAAATTCCAAAAGGCCTTGAAAACATTTCATGCATTGCATAGCATAACATAGCATAACAGGTACTCTAAAGGGATCAGTGTTCTCACGGTTTTCCTCCACACAGAAAAATGGACCTCGAACAAATTGTCAAAGATCTCCATGCTCAGAATGCTCAACTCCAGAAGATGATCTTGAACTTATCCAAGGGGCAGGAGGAACTGAAGGCTCTTTTGCTCGAGAAAAAGAAAGACCAGAAACCTGTGAGGCACATTAACCCGGGAAGGAGGCAGTTTACGAAGATCAATATGACTTTAGCACAAGCACTGCAGGGTATGCTAAAAGCAAATTTAATTACCCTCAGAGACCCTCCTGCAAAACCCAACACTACTTCTCCTCGTTATAATCCCAATGCCAGGTGTGCATATCACTCCGATAGCCCCGGGCATGATACAAACAATTGTTGGTCGTTGAAGAACGAAATTCAGGATATGATCGACGCTGGAGAATTTGAATCTGATCCGCCTGAGACTCCTAATGTCATCACTGCCCCTCTGCCTAATCATGACGAGATTGTCAATGCTGTGGAAGATACTGATAACGATTATGACTTGGATAGCTGGATTTTCCCAACAATTGGTGACGGACCCAATAATTGGAAGGCTGAAGACACTATCCCGATTTCCTTTAGTCAGGAGTAATTGTTATTGCTATTTTTGTGTTTCAAAGCATTGTGTCTATACCCGGGGCATAATAGCTAATTTTTCAAGGGTTTTGTCATTTCATAAGCATATTCATATTCAATAAATCAATGGACTTTTTGCATTCAAATATTGCGCTCTTTATCTTTCCTGTCATTTTTTTCAAAACAAGCTATGTTTTCTTGCACACACGCACGTAACAATTTGCCGATCCATATCCACTCTGGATCCTGTTGGTAATGACTCTGCTACTGTTCATTATGACTTTGAAAATCCGATCTACCAAGCCGAGGATGGAAGTGAGGAAGATTGTGAAGTCCCTAGAGAACTTGCCAGACTGGTACTACAAAAGACCATACAGCCGCAGGAGGAATCAATTGAAATTGCAATGGGTACTGAAATAGACAAGAAAGAAGTCAGAGGTTTCTTGGGGCACTCGAATTACATTGCCCGATTCATCCCACATTTGACTGCTACCTGCAAACCCATCTTCAAATTACCAAAAAAGAAAAATCAAGAGATGGTATGGAATGATGAATGACAAAATCAAGAAATATCTCCAAGAACCTCCAATTCTAATGCTACCAGTTGAAGGAAGACCTCTAATCATGTATTTGACCGTGTTAGAAAATTCAAGAGGGTGTGCTGGGGCAACATTACGAGTCTGGTCGAAAAGAGCATGTCATACACTGCCTTAGCAAAAGGTACCGACTGTGAAACAAGATACTCACAGCTCGAGAAAGCTTGCTGCTCTTTGGCTTGGGCTGCTCGCCGACTAAGACAGTATATGTTGAATCATACCACTTTATTGATTTCTAAGATGGATCTTATCAAATATACATTCGAGAAACCTGCTGTCTCCTGAAAGAGTTATCACTGATAATGGTACTAAACTGAACTCTGCATGCAGTTCAAAATAAAACACCATAACTCTTCTCCGTACCGGCCAAAGACGAACGACGCCGTGGAGGCTGCTAACAATATCAAGAATATAACAGTAACATACAAAGACTGGTATGAGATGTTACCTTTTGCTCTTCATGGTTACCGCACTTCGACAGGGGCAACCCCTTTCTCTTTAGTCTATGGAATGGAAGCCGTTTTACCAGTGGAAGTTCAGATCCCCTCTCTAAGAATTGTGAAAGATACAAGCTTAGATGAGGATGAATGGATTCAAACTCGACTCGATCAGATAAATCTGATTGATGAAAAGAGACTTGCGGCTGTTTGTCATAGGCAGATATATCAAAAACGCATGATCCAAGCATTTAACAAAAAGGTCAAGAGACAGGTGTACCAACTTGGCGCCTTGGTGATCAAGCGTATCATTCTACCGCAAGGTGATCCCAGAGGTAAATGGACTCCCACATACGAAGGGCCATTTGTAGTTAAGAAGGTATTCTCTGGTGGAGCCATGATGCTTGCTACAATGGATGGCGAAGAGTTCCCGCATCCTGTGAACGCTGACATAGTTAAAAAATACTACGCATAAAATTGACCCGCTAGGTCGACGTACCTAGGCAAAAGTAAGGGCATCCCGGCGAACCAAAAGGGTTCGGGCAAAAATTAGGGATAAACATATAAAAATGTACACCCGGCAAGTCGAAAACCTGAAAAGGCGGCTTGGGCAAAAAAGGGTATCCCGGTGGACTGAAAACCTGAAAAGGCGGTCCAGGCGAAAATTAGGGATTAAAGCGTATGACTATGCCCCGTTCTCTGTCAGCTTCACCCAAGTTTCAAGGGACCGAACAAATCAATCACTTTCATCCGACAGCAGGAGATGAGAGGCTTGAAGACATAATGACAGTAGTGGAATTAAAATCAACAGGACTTTTTCTGCATAGCTTTGTCTTCGTTTCTTGACGATTTCCTCTTACTAGGATTTCTGTCTCCTTGTACACAAATTGCCTGTTTATAGGCCCTCTTTCTAAATCAATACAATTCTGTTTCAAAAAAAAAATGCTTTTGTTTTACTTTCTCTATTTTGTTTGCATAAACGTCCATTGATTTAACTTGAATTGATATATGCATTTGAATATGATCAATGTTTATCAAAATACATGCATAAAATAACAATGACAATTACTAAAGGACTTCAGGATCGAGGAGAAGGTCTAACCAGGCTTTCCAATGAATCTGTTGCCAATTCTATTCCCCGGCTAAGCCAGTTATGCCCCAGAAGAACTTGGCATCACTAGACTGGTCATCTCTTCTACCCCAGCCAGGCTCTGTTGAATATCTCTGCCATCAGATAAAGGTCAAATACCCCTAGCTAAGGAAGGGTCATCAATACAAATATCTCCGACCAGAAGACTGAGATTTATTTCCCCAGTAGAGTCCCCTGGAAGAACGTTTCAGACACATAGTGCATTCATTACATCATTTCACATCACATACCTACATACAATTTTCGTTCCGCATCATATACATTACATCATTTCATAACATATACATGTATACAATGCTCTCATTCATTCCAGACGCATAATTCACTCATTACATCATTTCACAGCATACGCATGCATACAACATTTGCATCTCATGCATCATGACATGGCATGAAGCTAACTTTATTTTTCAGGTCAATTATCCTCCTGACATAGTCAAAACAAAGGTCCATTCAGACGGACATCCTTATCAATTACATTCAGGATTCAACTACATCTTTCAGATACACTCCATGACAACATTCATTCTGACATCCTCCTAACGATCGCATCTATAAGCCCATCCCAGACATTTATTGCAAATACAGCATATACAAATACTATCAGATATAGCCTGGCGTACGGTTCATCCTGATTCATCTCAACATATGACTCCTTCAACTCAGATACGATCTAGCGTACGATCCATTCTGACCTTCAACAACTTAGATACGATCTAGCGTACGATCCATTCTGACCTTCAACAACTCAGATACGATCTAGCGTACGATCCATTCTGACCTTCAACAACTCAGATACGATCTAGCGTACGATCCATTCTGACCTTCAATCACTCAAATAAAGTCTAATGTACGACCAAGTTAGACCTTCAAGTCAGATTCTGCAAATACAGTCTAATGTACGACCAAGTTAGACCTTCAAGTCAGATTCTGCAAATACAATCTAATGTACGACCAAGTTAGACCTTCAAGTCAGATTCTGCAAATACAGTCTAATGTACGACCAAGTTAGACCTTCCAGTCATCAAATACAGTCTAATGTACGACCAAGTTAGACCAGATTCTGCTCAGTGACAGTCTAATGTACGACCAAGTTAGACCGTCAAGTCCTCGGATTCTGTCCAGATACGGTCTAATGTACGACCCAATTAGACCTTCGTCTCCTCAGATGCTACCTAGTGTACGGTACATTTCTGAAGTGTAGTCTAGTGTACGACTACCCCCTTTTATCATCAGATTCAGCCTAATGGACGGCTCAGTCTGCTCAGATACGGTCTAATGTACGACCCAATTAGACCTTCGTCTCCTCAGATGCTACCTAGTGTACGGTACATTTCTGAAGTGTAGTCTAGTGTACGACTACCCCCTTTTTATCATCAGATTCAGCCTAATGGACGGCTCATTCTGCTCAGATACGGTCTAATGTACGACCCAATTAGACCTTCGTCTCCTCAGATGCTACCTAGTGTACGGTACATTTCTGAAGTGTAGTCTAGTATACGACTACCCCCTTTTTATCATCAGATTCAGCCTAATGAACGGCTCAGTCTGCTCAGATACGGTCTAATGTACGACCCAATTAGACCTTCGTCTCCTCAGATGCTACCTAGTGTACGGTACATTTCTGAAGTGTAGTCTAGTGTACGACTACCCCCTTTTATCATCAGATTCAGCCTAATGGACGGCTCATTCTGCTCAGATACGGTCTAATGTACGACCCAATTAGACCTTCGTCTCCTCAGATGCTACCTAGTGTAAGGTACATTTCTGAAGTGTAGTCTAGTGTACAACTACCCCCTTTCATCATCAGACACAGCCTAACGTACGGCCCTCTCTTCAACTCAGATACGATATAGCGCATGATCCATTCTGATCCTTTATCCCCAGCAGCATATGACACACTCCGACTCCCCAGCGAAGTCAACAGCCTAATGGATGACTCATTATTCGGTCTAACGTACGACCCAGTGTGGCGCCCATGTCTTCAAATTGGCCTAATGTACGGCGCAATCTGAAGCTTTCATCATCAAATTTCCTGGATGGCATCTTTAAGCCCATCTCCGTCAAGACTAATTGACAAGTGCAAATTTTTGGGGGCATTCTAGTGTTCAATAATCTTCCACCTCCAGACCCCGAATGGCATGCACGCCATCCTAACTCTCTCGGTTCAAGAATATTGAACAGGGGCAGCTGTCATACCCCAAAATTTGCCCATTAATATTTCAAGACATTTTTCAGGGGCATTCCGACTCATTTTATGGCACTGATCTTAAAGGGACAAAGGCCCAGCTCACGAATGGCCCAATCCAGAAAATGGCCCAAACTGGCCTCTTCGCTACACGCTCGCCTAGCGAAAGGTACGTTCGCTACACGCTCGCCTAGCGAACGTTCGCTACACGCTCGCCTAGCGAAGCAAACGTTCGCTACCAGCTCGCCTAGCGAAGCTGACAGACAACAAAAAATTTCGGGCTTCGTTCTGAGCCCATTAGGTCATGAAAAAGGGCATTATAAATACCAGCACTTCAGTAATGAAAGAGAGGACGAAAAACAGAGGGAGACAGACGAAAACCCTGGCACAAAAACCCTGGAGGCTACTTTAGAAACCCTGAAGGCCGCTCCTCCGCTCCGAAGCTACCACCGCCCAACTCAATCCGGCTCGCCAATTCAAGGTTGCAATTCGATTGCAAACAGGTTTGCATTACTATTATCGCTTTATTTTCTTAATTTGCATGTGATACCGCTTTATGTTCTTAACTTGCATGTGATATTATAATTGAATTCATAAACATATTTGAGGTTTTGCATGTGAATTTAAGTGTGCCTGAATATTGTGAATGCTGAACCGTATAATTATGTGTTGGATGCCATAAGCCATGCCGCAGGTTGAAGTCATACTGTTCTGAAATTCAAAACCCGCAGCCGCTCGCTAGCACATCGCTAAGCGAGCATGTAGCGAGTATTCGCTAGGCCCTCGCTAGGCGAGGCAGAGGCGAACGGGACAGTCGCTAATATTTTGTTTGTTATGTCCTATGCGTATCTGATCTATTCTATGTTAATTATGCACTGTTTTGCCTGACATTCATGCTGTTGTATTTTCTTTTACGGTGTAATCTTCGATTACACCCCGATTTGGTATTCTAACCCGTTTGCTGAATTTTGGCAAGGTTCACATGTCCCAGGAAAAGATTGCCGTTAGGTCTTCCACTTTATTTGTGGGATACCCTTGTGGAGACTCACCCTAAATTACTTTATTAATTTTAATGTGTTAATTTTAATGTATTAATTTTAATGTATTAATTTTAATGTATTGATTTTAATATGGAGGCTCGTCCTAATTACCTAATTGACTTTAAAATATTGCCTTTAAATAAGTGATCTTGGACCTCTCTTTGCTGCCCTACGGTATTACGGTATAACGGTCATGTCCCGCGAATGTGGGGATACACTTAGCAATGGCCCTTCGATTAAATCATCATAAAATAAATCATAGTCCCTCGGATGTTGCCTTCGAAAATACAATTTTGTCCCTCGATGACCCTTCGGTGTAGCCTACGGTTAAATGATGATCGTCCCTTCGAATGCTAAGGTATCCTTACAACTGTTGCCTTCAATGACCTATCGATGACCCTACGATGACCCTTAAACATCCAAAGGGTAAAATTACTTACTTCTCAATAGTAAGGACAGTTTTACCCTCATAAGGATAGGAAACGTTCATAACGACCTCAGGAAGGTATAACTCTCAATTACTGGATCATAACCTAAAACATTTTCCACCCCTCACACTTTACACTTTACAAATCCTAGAAAATCACCACTTGGTATACATTCATACTAGAATCATTACCGAGTTATATTTTTCTAAACCATTTTCAAAATCAAATGAGATAAATACTTTGTATACATTCATACGAGAATCATTACCAAGTTAAACTCTCTTTCAAACATTTTTAAGCAATTCACCGACACTTTTCAGACAAAAATATAAGTGATCCAGCAATTAAGAGCCCATGGATAACCATGGATACAAAGGGTGCTAACACCTTCCCTTTGTATAATGTACCTCCCGAACCCAAAATCTATTGAGGTCTTTCCTGTTCTTTTCCACCTTTCCTTATTGGATAAAAGAAAAGTCGGTGGCGACTCTTGCTATCCGCGACATTGCGATAAAAAGCAAAATACCCCAAGTCAGTTCACCGTGTGACAATACTTATATTTTTATTATTTTCATGTAGATTACCATGACAACAAACACCTCTAACAACATATTGCGATCAATCCTTGACAAGGAAAAATTGTCTGGGACAAATTTTCTGGATTGGCACCGAAATCTGAGGATTATCCTCAAACATGATAGAAAGCTGTATGTCTTGGAGAAACCTGTTCTTGAAGAGGAACCTCCTAGTTCTGCACCTAAGGCAGAAAAAGATGCTTATAAGAAGCATGTCGATGATGTCAATGAAACTGCTTGCCTCATGCTAGCTACCATGAACTCAGAGTTGTAAAAGCAACATGAGAATATGGTAGCGTTCGATATGACCGAACACCTGAAGATGCTCTATCAAGAGCAAGCAAGGCATGAAAGGTTTGAAGTTTCAAAATCTCTTTTTCAAGGCAAGTTAGCTGAGGGAGCCCCTGTAGGTCCCCATGTGCTCAAGATGATTGGGCATGTGGAAAACCTTGAGAGGTTAGGTTTTCCCCTTGGAAAGGAACTTGCGACTGATTTGATCTTGCAATCATTGCCAGATAGATTCAATCAATTTGTCCTTAATTTTAATATGAATGATATGGACAAATCTCTTCCTGAACTGCTAGCCATGTTAAGAACTGCTGAGCAGAGTCTAAAGTCAAAAGGGAAGTCCATTCTGATGATCGGAAATGGAAAGAGACAGAACAAAGGACCTACCAAGTAGGGTGATAAAGGGAAAGGCAAGGAAGTTGCCAAACCCAAACCCACTGTTGCTGCTTTGAAGCCTAGTGGAGGCATAACAAGGGAAGGCACCTGCTTCCATTGCGGTAAGACCGGACACTGGAAGAGAAACTGCCAAAAGTACATGGAAGATAAGAAGAATGGAGTAGAGACTTCAACTTCAGGTATTTTTGTTATTGAAACTAATTTATCTACTTCTGCATCATGGGTATTAGATACTGGATGCGGTTCTCACATTTGTACCAATGTGCAGGGGCTAAAAAGGAGTAGAGATTTGGAAAAAGATAAAGTTGACCTACGAGTTGGCAATGGAGCAAAGGTTGTTGCTTTAGCTGTAGGAACTTATGTATTGACTTTACCTAGTGGTGTAATAATTCAGTTAGAGAACTATTATTATGTACCTGCAATTAACAGGAATATTATTTCTGTTTCTTGTTTGGACAAGTTTGGTTTTTCATTTATAATAAGGAACAATTGTTTCTCAATTTATTTGAATGATATATTATATGCTACTGCACAAATGAACAATGGACTATATGCCCTTGATCTTGAAATGCCTATTTATAATATTAATACTAAAAGGATGAAACCTAATGAGTTAAATATAACTTACCTTTAGCATTGTCGATTAGGCCACATAAATGAGAAACACATTTCCAAACTCCATAAAGATGGACTCTTGGACTCTTTTGATTATGAATCATATGAGACATGCAGATCTTGTTTAATTGGAAAGATGACAAAGTCTCTATTCACAGGAAAAGGTGAAAGATCTAATGATCTTTTGGCCCTCATACATACTGATGTATGTGGACCACTGAACATACCAGCCAGAGGAGGTTTTCAGTACTTCATCACATTTACTGATGATTTCAGTAGATATGGTTATGTGTATTTAATGAAACACAAATCAGAGTCCTTTGAAAAGTTCAAGGAATTCAAGAATGAAGTACAAAACCAACTAGGTAAGAATATTAAAACTCTTCGATTAGATCGAGGTGGTGAGTATTTAAGCCTAGAGTTTGATGACCATCTGAAAGAGTGTGGGATCCTATCCCAACTTACTCCTCCTGGAACACCCCAATGGAGCGGTGTATTTGAGAGAAGAAATCTAACCCTGTTAGACATGGTATGATCCATGATGAGTCACTCCGATCTTCCAAACTCCTTTTGGGGACATGCACTATTGACAGCAGCTTACACACTTAACCGTGTTCCATCCAAAAAGGTTGAGAAGACACCATATGAGATATGGAGTGGTAAGAAACCACATATATCTTACATGAAGATTTAGGGTTGCGAAGTTTATGTGAAACGACAAATTTCAACTAAGCTTGAGCCAAAATCTGACAAATGCTTATTTGTGGGGTATCCTAAAGAAACAAGAGGGTATTACTTCTACAATCCTTCTGAGGGCAAAGTGTTTGTCGCTCGAACTGGAGTTTTCCTAGAAAAGGATTTTATTTCCAAAGGAATCAGTGGGAGGAAAGTATAGCTTGAAGAAATTCAAGAATCACAAAGCATTGATACACCTATGGAGGAATTAGAGAAGGAAACACAAGTAGTTGTGGAAGAGAAGCCTGCTCAAGTAGAACAAGACCAACGTAGGTCAAGCAGGATACGTCACCTACCTGAGAGATATGGATATCTCATAACTGATCAAGGTGATGTATTACTCATGGATCAAGATGAGCATGTGACCTACCAAGAGGCCATAACTGGTCCCGAGTCTGAGAAGTGGCTAGAAGCCATGACATCTGGAATGGATTCCATGTACACAAACCAAGTTTGGACCTTGGTAGAACCTCCTGTAGGAGTTAACCCCATAGGATGCAAGTGGGTATTCAAAAAGAAGACTGACATGGATGGTAAGGTACATACCTATAAGGCAAGACTGGTTGCAAAAGGATATAAATAAATTCATGGGGTTGACTATGATGAAATATTTTCACCAGTTGCAATGCTTAAATCTGTTCGGATTTTACTTGCTATCGCTGCATATCATGATTATGAAATATGGCAGATGGATGTCAAAACTGCTTTCCTTAATGGGAATCTTCTTGAGGATGTGTACATGACACAGCCTGAAGGATTTGACATACCAGAAGAAGCCCAAAAGATATGTAAGTTACAAAGATCAATCTATGGATTGAAGCAAGCTTCCAGAAGCTGGAATCTTTGTTTTGATGAAACAGTAAAACAATATGGATTCATCAAGAATAAAGATGAGCCTTGTGTCTACAAGAAGGTTAGTGGGAGCATGATCATTTTCCTGGTATTATATGTAGATGACATATTACTCATTGGAAACGATATCCCTACCCTACAACAAGTATAGTATTGGTTGGGGAAATGCTTTTCTATGAAGGACCTAGGTGAAGCAGCCTATATATTAGGAATCAGAATCTATAGAGATAGATCACAAAAACTGCTTGGCCTAAGTCAGAGTACATACATAGACAAAGTGTTGAGACGCTTTAATATGCATGATTCCAAGAAAGGATTCATACCTATGCAACATGGCTTGTGTCTATCAAAAACACAATCCCCTTCAAATAAGGAAGAAAGGGATCGCATGAATAAGATTCCATATGCATCTGCAATAGGATCTACCATGTATGCCATGTTATGTACTCGACCATATGTCTCATATGCTTTAAGTGCAACGAGTAGGTACCAATCTGATCCCGGTGATTCTCATTGGATAGTTGTCTAGAATATCCTTAAGTATTTGAGAAGGACTAAGGACTCATTCTTGATATATGGAGGTCAGGAAGAGCTTGCTGTAATTGGATGTACCGATGCTAGCTTCCAGACAGACAATGATGACTTTAAATCGCAATCTGGTTATGTGTTTTGCTTAAATGGTGGCGCTGTGAGCTGGAAAAGTTCAAAGCAAGATACAATTGCTGATTCTACAACCGAGGTCGAGTATATTGCTGCCTCAAGTGCAGTAAAGGAAGCTTGTTAATACCTTAGGATTGACATTAATTTTGTAAAACAAATAATGTAAACACCTCTGTTGTTTTAATATGTTGGGTTGAAGAAGTTCAACATCTGGACCAACATGTCATGTACGATGTCACGACATCATGATTGTGACATCGCACGTGTGTAGAAAACTGAATTAGTTAATTCAGGTTTATATTCTGGGATTAGTGAGGATATTTGGTGAATATCCTATCTTCCTAGTGGAGGTCTTAAAGACTCAATCAGAATATACAGTTTCTAAATATGGAGATATATATGGAGATATTTTAGGAACTAAAAGATTGAAGACCTTGATTGTAGCAGAAGTTTTCTGCTGACTTTGTAACAGCAAAGAAGAAGTTTGCTGCGATTTCTGAAGGCCCAAATCCAGTTGGGTGCTTAGGTTATAAATAGCATATTGTAACCTAGGTTTTGTGTGCCTCAAATAATGTAAAAATTAGGGGTGTGTGTGAGGTAAACCTCCCAACCTGTGGGAAGGTTACCATGTGTTTCTCGGTGCTCAAAGCATGAGATTA
The DNA here is from genome assembly GCF_024323335.1 of Lathyrus oleraceus. Taxonomy (NCBI): domain Eukaryota; kingdom Viridiplantae; phylum Streptophyta; class Magnoliopsida; order Fabales; family Fabaceae; genus Lathyrus; species Lathyrus oleraceus. Next base: position 95,176,752 of record NC_066582.1, read on the forward strand.
TTTGTGACTCAAAGCCTGTAGGTAAGAGTTGTTATGGTCTTGAACGAAGCTGTGAAGCAAGTTCAATATGTTTAGCATTACATTGTACTTGTAGTGATAGGAATGGAAACTGGTGGTTTCTATCTAGCAGTTCCTAGGTATAGATTGCATTGGGTAGGGATTAAGTGAAGAGTTGTAAACGGGGGAGTTTAACTCTGAATTAATACTACTGATAGTGGATCTTCTTCCTGGATTGGTATGCCCCCAGAGTAGGTGATGTTGCACCGAACTGGGTTAACAATTTCCTGTGTTTGCTTTCCTTCTGCAAGTTATAATCTTGTCTGCTATAACTCAGCATGTATTTCAGTCTGTGTATCAAGAGAATAACAGACCTAGTACATAGCATAGGGTTTGAATGTCAATCAGAATGTTTTGACATTCATCATTGATAGCATATACTAAATAATAGGCAGGTTGGTTTTCTGCTACAGTTCAGTATGCATCTCAGTATGTTCTTCAGAAGAATAACTGACCATGGCATAAGGATCTATGTGCAAATGTCAAATTGGATGTTTTGACATTTATTATTGTAAGCTGATACTGAAGTGTAGACTGGTTGGTCTGGTACAGTACAACGTTGAGCACAGTCTGTTTTTAAGAAAATAACAGACTTAGCATATGGTATAGGATCTGGACGTCAAACTGAATATTGTGACATTCATTCCTGACAGCATATGCTAAATTGTAGGATAATTAGTTTTTCTGTTTCAGTAATTTTCTCAGGCTATTTTTCAGGAATGCACCAGCTGAGCTAAAATCCAGGAAACTAACAACTAAGCTACATTTAATGAACCTAACAAATAGCCTATTTGTTAGCACCTTAATATGTGGAAATTAGATTAACTTGTTCACACCTTATTTTAGGAAATACAAGTACAAGGCCAGCAAACTGTAATACTGTAACAGGTGATGTTCAAATCACAATTGAGACATCATGCTGATAACTGTGCAGGCCCAACAGAAGTTAGGGATATGGTTGATCTCTGCTGAGTCTTTGTACCAGATGGATAGAACTGGGTGTTCTTCCATTCTATGGTAATACAGTAGCAGATGTCATGACATCTGTGAATGTGTGCACATTAGTACTGGCCGTTAATTATATAGCTCTCTTGCTGTATTAGTAACAATGTTGGATCAGATGTCATGACGTGGAGTAGAACATCTGAACTCTGACTACACCAAAATTTCAATTGGTATCAGAGCAGGCATCCTGCTATGTCTCTGGATGAGATCCATGGGTGATACTTTCTGGTATCTTGCAAGGAGTTATGTTAGTAAGGATGTTGGAACCTGTGGAAGGTTCTGTGATTTCCCTGAATGGTCCCTTGAAGTAGGTGGATGGACTATTCATGATAGGAACTGTGTGCACCTGTCTCTGGAGATTGGCAATTGGCCTTTGTGTGGGACAGCTGTGCTAGTATTGAATCATATTCAAAATTGGTATGTTCTTAGAGGCTAATCTGGTGAAGTGTGTGTTCATAGGTTGAGTTGTATTATGATTTCCGCTGCATAATACTTGGCAAAACTCAAACTCTGATGAAGTTTCCCCTCATGTGGATGAAAGGCTGCTGTATTCAAGATTTCATCATAATCTACTGAAGATGTCAAAGATACTTGAGTATTCTCAAGTCCACTCATCATGGTAAGAATCATCTGATCACTGATTCTGTTACTCTCTTGGGTAGTGCATATGAAGACCTTGAAGACTTTCAAGGAGGGTTTGGTCCAAGGAGGTGGAACTAATGTTCTATGTGATGTTAGAACATGTTGTTCAACAAGGATGCAGCTACTGGTTGAAGAGCAGATGTTTTTATGTGTCAAACAAAGGGATACTTATGTTTGGAACCTACTCCTGACCTGGAAGAGGAGACATCTGTGTGTGCTAAGTTGACAAGGGTAGGGTCAACTGTGTGTATGCTCAAGAAGGTCACTTTTAGAAGTCTGATCTCTAGAGATGGAGCTGGTTGAGATGTGACATTGTGTCTTATTCCTGTAGATTGATCAGGGTTGGATAGTTGTTCCCTGAAGTACTATGTTGTGTTGGAAGACAAGTCCCCTGGATGTTAGAAGTCAATGATGGGGTAACCTGACCGCTATTTCATTTAAGAGGGTTGGGACCATGAATCTTGTTATTCAAACACCATGCTCAAAAGTGGCAGTTCTTTCAAGGAGTGAGAATATGAAGATTCAGAGGTTGGTTGAGGTAGTATGCTCTGGCAATGCATATCTACTATTGACTGGTGTTGTTTTCTTTCACTAGTACTGATGGTCAGCTGGAGTCTGAGTGGTGTGATTAGAGTATGTATAGGTATGACTCAGTTGCCACTGGTAGGGATGGTGTATGTCATGTTGAGACATGTTGGTACAATGCATGGATATTGGTGTGGAGTTTCCATGATTGTTAAGTTGAGAGGGAGTGTTGGTTAACCTCCTCACGTTCGGTCAGCCTAGGGTCTGGTTGGCTGTTGACCTGTGTCACATGGGTTCGGGTGGTTACAAGGAAGAACTCATCTCTCTCATTCCTAAGGGTAAATTTAATCTGGGAAGACTTTCAAATCTGTTGAGGTGCTTGCAAGCAGAAGATGTTGACACTAGAAAAGTATTTTCAAAGTACTCTTATGGTGGAAGTATCTAAAAGGAATATTGGGAAAGGATTTAAGATCAATGTCTACTTGTGCCAAGTACAAGTATTTAATTGATTATCCTTGGAGCTCAAGATAAATGATGTTTTTGGAACATCTCATCTTCAAGTTCCTGTGCAGAATTATAGGAAGGATAGTACATTGGTCTATGATCTATCACTTTGGTGGCAGCAAAAGCATATGATCTTTGAAAAGGTTTCCTGGCAAGAAACATGTTCAGCCTTGGTGTGTACAAGAAGAAGAAAACATCATAGTCCTGATGGTGGTTACTTGGATTAGTTTACTTCTGATCTAGGTAAGGAAGTGCATTAGCTAATGCACACTATGGAGTCAAGAACAAGTGGCAGCATTCTTGACATCATGGAAATAGCCTTGCTTTAGAAAGTGGAATCCTTGGTATAGCTGAAGAGTTAGTTTCTAACTGGTCCTTCTGAAGACTCATACATCAGAGTGTCTGATGTCTTTGGAGAAGAAGCAGGGATTCATCAAGGTGTGAGCTTGGATGACTTAACTACAAACCTGCAGGATGGAGGTTGTTTACTCAAACTTGGTTCCACAATCAAGTTTATGAGAGCGTTAAACTCTTGTTCTGTGTAGGGAGGAAGTTCTTTCAAGTGGCAGAAGAAGGAGCTGAATTCAACAGCCAGATGTTAAAACACAATGTTGTGACATTTGGTTCAACATCAGAATCTCAGTTGGTGAAGTGGCACATCAACTTAAGATAGAAGGGACTACAGAGTTGTAGATTGGGTACTTCAAAAAGATCGTTCTCATTGCAGTTCTTTGGAGTTGCTGGATGGAGAAGATGTTACATGTCTTAGAGAATCTAAGTTTTGTTTAACATGTAGCTTGAAGTTCAAGTCTCACTTGAAAGGTCAGAATATCTTTGGGAGAAGTCTGATAAACTTGGAGAGGTCAAAAAGTGGCATTTGACTTTTTCATATGAGGATTCATGAAGGAGGTAATCAACCAGTGGCAGTTGGTCTGTCTCAGAAGTGAGTTCGAAGAATCAAGATAATCAACATATGGCAGCTAATTACACTTAAGGAAAGTCTGAGACAAATTACTTTTGAGCAGAAAAGTAGTAAGTTGAAGATAAAAGGAGGTGGTTTCTATTCATCTCTTGAAGCTTGTGGTAGGAGTTATGATCTATCTGTGGAAGATTATCTCTTGTAATGGGATGAGAATGTATATATCCCAATTTATGTCTGGGTTCTTTTGGATCAAGCTGGTGACTCAGTGATATCTGAAGATTATCAGATGGTGTTCTTTGTTATGTGGTGAACGATGTCCTAACTAATGTTAGAACATTTTGTGAAATGACTTTCTGTTCTGGCTAGAAGAGAGATTGACACAGAGTGTGAATGTGCTCAGCCAAGAAGGTTGAACAGAGGGAGTGCTCTTGAAGACATGGAGATGCGTCTTATGTTTTCCATTCATCAAGTGGTCTGGATTTTCTTTGAATCAGGAAGTATGTGAAGTTCCCACTTTGGGGTGTTGGATATGTTCATGTGTTATCTCCAAGTTTCAAGAGGAGAGTTGGGTGTTCATGACAGGGGGAGTTCTGTCGTTGTGCTGCAAGTAATCATCAAGCTTGTGGTCTATGTGTTCTCTGATAACTGAGTATGGCACCTTGTTAGTTATTGGGATGATGTGGTGTGTGTCAAGGCTGAGTGAGCAGAAGAATGTCTGACCGGATGTCATGACATTGCCTGGGACAATACTGTTATTTTATTCTGAATCTTATAGTCATGAGGAAATATGGATGTGATGTGTCTAATTATGATATATTAGAATAAGCCTGAGTGTTACAGTTGTGTGGTACAGGGGGAGTAACCATCTACTGTTGCTTGTGATTTTGGCTGTAGTGGTGCCAGATGTCAAGCTACTACTGGAGGTACGAAAGTGGTCTTAGGAAATGATGATAGGAAGAATACAGGCAAAAGCCGCGTTGAATGTTAAGACATCGCGTGCAACGTGTCTGACTGCATATATGGAATAGTCTCTATGCACTGGAACTGTTATTTCGGAAAAGAAACAGTCAAGAGCTATAAAAGGTATTCAAAGATAGTCTGAGATTTTGTTGGTGATTCTTTGACTGTTTCTCAGCAAATATTAATGAATCTTGACCAAGCATTTATTCCTACCGTTAATTCCTAAGCACAGGCTGGACTATTTAAAGGATGTATCAGCACTCCTCTTCTCACAAGAGAGACATTACATTCCCTCTAAACCATGGGGTATGTTAAGGTTTGGGCAAACTGCGCCTGGATCTGGTTTTGTGAAGGGTTCATTTATAAATGTTTAGCTAAAAAGGGGGAGAGAAACATAGTCCTGAGAATGTACCAGAAGCAAGCAAAATGTGGTAGCAAGCAGAAGTTGGCTTCAGGCACAAAAGTCACTAACTGGGTATATCACTTGTGTCTTGTGATCTGAGTTAAGAGGACAGTTGTGTCTTGTGATCTGAGTTACATTATCTATGTACTCAGCATTACATATTCTTCAAGAAGCTCTACTGTTGAGGGGAAGGGTTTTGATGCAACTGATTCTTGTACATCTACTTCCTCATGTACACCAACTTTGGTGTTTGTGGTGGTGGAGATAATGACAGAGAGGAAGTGCATACCCAAATTGGGATGTAGTGTCTAGTGTAATGGTTATTTGTTTTAGCTAAAATTTTCCAAAGGGGGGATTGTTAATACCTTAGGATTGGCATTAATTTTGTAAAACAAATAATGTAATCACCTCTATTGTTTTAATATGTTGGGTTAAAGAAGTTCAACATCTGGACCAACATGTCATGTACGATGTCACGACATCATGACTGTGACATCGCACGTGTGTAGAAAACTGAATTCGTTAATTCAGGTTTATATTCTGGGATTAGTGAGGATATTTGGTGAATATCCTAACTTCCTAGTGGAGGTCTTAAAGACTCAATCAGAATATACAGTTTCTAAATATGGAGATATATATGGAGATATTTTAGGAACTAAAAGATTGAAGACCTTGATTGTAGCAGAAGTTTTCTGCTGACTTTGTAACAGCAAAGAAGAAGTTTGCTGCGATTTCTGAAGGCCCAAATCCAGTTGGGTGCTTAGGTTATAAATAGCATATTGTAACCTAGGTTTTGTGTGCCTCAAATAATGTAAAAATTAGGGGTGTGTGTGAGGTAAACCTCCCAACCTGTGGGAAGGTTACCATGTGTTTCTCAGTGCTCAAAGCATGAGATTATTTGTGACTCAAAGCCTGTAGGTAAGAGTTATTATGGTCTTGAACGAAGCTGTGAAGCAAGTTCAATATGTTTAGCATTACATTGTACTTGTAGTGATAGGAATGGAAACTGGTGGTTTCTATCTAGGAGTTCCTAGGTATAGATTGCATTGGGTAGGGATTAAGTGAAGAGTTGTAAACGGGGGAGTTTAACTCTGAATTAATACTACTGATAGTGGATCTTCTTTCTGGATTGGTATGCCCCCAGAATAGGTGATGTTGCACCGAACTGGGTTAACAATTTCCTGTGTTTTCTTTCCTTCTGCAAGTTATAATCTTGTCTGCTATAACTCAGCATGTATTTCAGTCTGTGTATCAAGAGAATAACAGACCTGGTACATAGCATAGGGTTTGAATGTCAATCAGAATGTTTTGACATTCATCATTGATAGCATATACTGAATAATAGGCAGGTTGGGTTTCTGCTACAGTTTAGTATGCATCTCAGTATGTTCTTCAGAAGAATAACTGACCATGGCATAAGGATCTATGTGCAAATGTCAAATTGGATGTTTTGACATTTATTATTGTAAGTTGATACTGAAGTGTAGACTGGTTGGTCTGGTACAGTACAGCGTTGAGCACAGTCTGTTTTTAAGAAAATAACAGACTTAGCATATGGTATAGGATCTGGACGTCAAACTGAATATTGTGACATTCATTCCTGACAGCATATGTTAAATTGTAGGATAATTAGTTTTTCTGTTTCAGTAATTTTCTCAGGCTATTTTTCAGGAATGCACCAGCTGAGCTAAATCCAGGAAACTAACAACTAAGCTACATTTAATGAACCTAACAAATAGCCTATTTGTTAGCACCTTAATATGTGGAAATTAGATTAACTTGTTCACACTTTATTTTAGGAAATACAAGTACAAGGCCAACAAACTATAATACTGTAACAGGTGATGTTCAAATCACAATTGAGACATCATGCTAATAACTGTGCAGGCCCAACAGAAGTTAGGGCTATGGTTAATCTTTGCTGAGTCTTTGTACCAGATGGACAGAACTGGGTGTTCTTCCATTCTATGGTAATACAGTAGCAGATGTCATGACATCTGTGAATGTGTGCACATTAGTACTGGCTGTTAATTGTATAGCTCTCTTGCTGTATTAGTAACAATGTTGGATCAGATGTCATAACATGGAGTAGAACATCTGAACTCTGACTACACCAGAATTTCAAAGTTGTTTGGATCAAAAAGTTCATTAGTGAACTTGGCATAGTTCCTAGCATTGTGGATCCATTGGTCTCTATTGTGATAACAATTATGCTATCGCACAAGCTAAGGAGCATAGAGATCACCAACGATCCAAACACATACTTACGCGTTATCACCTCATTCGAGAGATAATAGATAGAGGAGATGTGAAAATATGCAGATTACCTACACTTGACAATAATTTTGACCCACTGACAAAGCCTCTTGCGCAGCAGAAGCATGATGGCCATATTAGATCTATGGGCATTAGAGGTATGCCTGATTGGCTCTAGTGCTAGTGGTAGATTGTTGGTGTAATCCCTAGAGGCCAATACTTTTGGTACTTGTATCGGATTATTTATTAATAATAAAAGGCTTTTTCTTTATTAGGATTGTTTAATAAAGTCCCTAGAATAGCTAGTCCGTTTAATGTATCAAGTGTGACTTAATCATGAGATCACATTAAACATAAGGACACTATTCTTAAAGTATTCCTAGTCGAGCCTTATTGTGAAGTGAGATAACATTAAAGCATTAAGATTATTATGTATATAGACTGATGATCACATCTCATGGATCATGGATAAGGAGTTATCAAGTCTTAAACATAAGTATGAATATTAAGAGTAATATTTATGCTGGATTGACCCGCTATGAGAATACTATATAGAATGTTATGCAAAGTGTCATAAGTTATTCTCATGGTGATAATGGTGTATACCACCCTTCGACCTGAAACCACTATGGACCCTAGATGTAGAGTCGAGTGCCTTATTGCTGATCAAACATTGTCCGTAACTGGATGACCATAAAGACAGTTGATGGGTACTCCACGAAGCATGCTAAGGGACATGAGTGACCTAGATAGAATTTTCCCATCCTGCGTAACAGAATAAATGTCTATGGGCCCAATATTGAACTGGACAAGGATTACACGGTTTATGCCTTGTGTTCAATATAGACATAAGGGAAAAAGGGTAATTGTACACATAAGTATTATCATAAAAGGATTTGTCAAATCACATGACATTTTCGTGTCTTGGGTAGCAGTGATGTGTTGCTAGATACCGCTCACTGTTTATTATATTAAATATGTGATTTAATATAATTGTCAATGCCACGAAAACCTACAGGGTCACACACAAAAGGACAAATTGATGAGAGATAGAGTAACTAAGGAACACCGTAAGGTACGATGCACTTAAGTGAATTGTAGGATATCGTAAGGTACGGTGTACTTAAGTAGAATACGAAATATGGTAAGGTACCACACGCTTAAGTGATTTTGGCATATTATAAGATATGGGCCACATACACTTAAGTGGGTCTTTTAGCTTGTAGCCCACACAAGTGGTTCTATAAATAGAACCCTTGTGCAGAAGCATTTGTGCAGTTGCAATTTCGTTTCTGTCTCTCTCTCTCTCTCTCATTCAAAGCCTTCATTCGTAGCAGCTAGCACTGAGATTGAAGGAATCCGTTCGTGTGGACTGAGTAGAGGCGTTGTCATCGTTTAGCATTCGTGATCGCTCTGTAGATCCGCATCAAAGGTTTCAATCGTCACAAGAGGTAACGATTCTATCACTGATCATGCCCATTCGTAAGGATCACCAAAGGAGAAATTTTTTAAACTCCGCTACATTTTGTAGGTACTTGAAGGTCATATGCAAGCATTTTCAAATCAAGATTGATCTTTCAAGACACAATGTCATATGATATGGTAGTTTATAAAAGTTCCATTTATTGAAAAGATATTTTAAAGAATCATCAACGTTGATATAAACTTTGATATAAAATCCTTGAAGGAGATAAGTGCCAAATTTTATGATATTAGTTTTCAATTATAAATGTATCCTTCCTATGTTATCACTTTGCTTTGTACTTTATTCTACTTTGCCTTCTTTTTGATGATGTCAAAAGGGGGAGAAATAGTAGGTATTATATTTGTCTTATTCATAATTCTTTCAAGGGATAATTCCTTGAATTGAAAAGTTAAGGGGGGGATATAAAAGATAGAGAGAGATTCTAGTTGCTACTCAATATTTCAAAAAGTCACATATTGAAGCAACTCTTTGATGAACAAGTTAAATATATATATATATATATATATATATATATATATATATATATATATATATATATATATATATATATATATATATATATATATATATATATATATATATATATATCATAAAAATATATGTGACTTATCATAAAAATAATGCATATTCATATTAAAACTTTCATGCGTTTTTTAAAATGATTTTGAAACGAACCATTCTGTTTTTGGTAAAATATGGCATTTCTAACCAACTTAAAAGCACATTAAAACCAACACAATTTTCAAAATTTAGTTAAAATGTAAAAATACCTTAATTTTTGAAAATTTGACTGGTGTAACTGGTTACATAATTTCAGGTAACCGGTTACACATTAAATTTTTTTCAATTTTTGAGTATTGCTTCAGGTGTAATCGATAACGCTTTTTTTGGTAAACGGTTACCACTGAAGCAACGACAATGATTCACTCATTTTCTGATCCAAACGAGTTTTTGAGTGCTATTATCAGCCATTACATATTTTTATGCATACACACACTTCCAAATATGTGTTAAGGCACTATATATATATATATATATATATATATATATATATATATATATATATATATATATATATATATATCATGCGTTTTAGAATTTGAAATGAATCTCTCTTTCATAGTAATTCAAACTCATTACTCTCTCATTTTCAAAACAAGTGCTTTGTGACTTAACTTTTTGTCTGAAACTTACAGTATACATTTTCATTCATCTATGAAAGTTTCAACACTAGAATCATTGAGAACTTCTGTTACATATTATGAGTTGCCTACTTGATAGAGAAGATCAATTATAGGAATCGACATACATTGTTATACAACTTTAAACACTCGGTCAAATGATAAATGTTGATTCTAAGTGTTGGCAGCAATTTTGGTAAAACTAAAGAGTGCTCACAAGATGTTATGTGTGATGTCTTAACATAAGATATCCTATGTACCTACTGGAGTTCAAGAACATGTGCATGCAGGATTGTTTCAGAATGCCACATACAAGGCCATGGCTTCTGATATTGGATGTACCTGCTGGAGCTTAAATGAAAGACATGTTCATGCAGGATTGTTTCAGATGACATACACAATGTCATGACATCTGATATGGCTGTATCTGCTGGAAGTTATAAAAGGAATTATTGGATTATGCAGGATTTTTCCTGGATGTCAGACCCGATGTCATGACATCCTGTAGACAGAACATTCAGTATGAATGTCTGGTGTTTTGTGATTGCACAATTAATGGCAATCTTTGGATGATTGAAGATATGGCTAGCTGGCGCATTCAATCATGGATTACAACCAGATTTACTTATTTTCCAAGGAGATCTAAACAGCTGTTATAAAAAGATTTAATTGGAAAATAGATTTAGGGTTTTCAAGATGTCCAAGCCCAGCAGAAGGCTTCTATAAAAAGGGACTTAGAAAACCTATTTGAACACACAACCAAGACTGAGCGAAATACATAGAGAGAGCTAGGGTTGGTGTCTGTTTAGTCGTAAGACTTGTAGGTCATTCAAGTCATCCATTGATGATTGAATTGGACTGATTTGTGGTTGTAATTTGTCACTCTAAAGCTGTTAAGCAAGAGTGTGTGTCTTCTTGATCAAAGCTTTGAAGCAAGATCAAGAGTGTGTCTTCTTGATTGAAACTGTGAAGTAAAATCAAGAGTGTGTAATTGAAAAGTATTTTCTTTTCTCAAGGGATTGTTTTTTAAAATCACTGGTGTGTGATTGTTGTTTAAAATCACTGGTGTGTGATTGTAAAGGAAGTGAGTGGGTTCTCATATCTAAGAGTGCTTAGGTAGAAATTGTACGGGTAGATATTAGGTGATAAAGACTGTAACTTGTTGAAGTGTACGGAGAGTCTTTGAACTAATTCTATTTTAGTGAATTTCCTTCCTGGCTTGGTAGCCCCCAGACGTAGGTGAGTTGCACCGAACTGGGTTAACAATTGCTTGTGTTATTTGCTTTACCATTATGTATTTTTTATCCATCGTGTGTTAACAGATATTAGTGTCGTGACATTACCTTCGACATCTTATATCTGATACCAGAATTTCAATTGGTATCAGAGCAGGCATCCTGCTCTGGTTCTGGGTGAGATCTAGGGGCAATACTTTCTGGTACAATGGAGAGAGATGGAGGATCTGTTCATAGGCCACCAATTTTGGATGGTTCTAACTATGACTATTGGAAACCTCGAATGGTAGCCTTTCTGAAATCCCTTGATAACAAGGCTTGGAAAGCTGTGTTAACAGGTTGGGTGCATCCTGTCATTACTAAAGAAGGAGAAGCCACCACTGGGAAGAAGCCTGAAGAACAATGATCCAAGGAGGAGGATAATCTTGCTCTTGGAAACTATAAAGCCTTGAATGCAATATTCAATGGGGTAGACAAGAATATTTTCAGGCTGGTAAACAACTGTGAAGTGGCCAAAGATGCTTGGGACATTCTCAAGACCACTCATGAAGGCACCTCTAGGGTAAAGATGTCTAGACTTCAGCTGCTCACCTCCAAGTTTGAAAACTTAAGGATGAAGGAAGATGAAAACATTCATGAATTTCACATGAGTATCCTTGAAATTGCTAATGCTTCAGGAGCCCTGGGAGAGAAGATGATAGATGAAAAGCTGGTAAAAAAAATACTCAGGTCACTCCCTAAGTGATTTGCAATGAAGGTGACTGCCATAGAAGAGTCTCAAGACATTTCCAACATGAGGGTAAATGAGCTAATTGGTTCCCTCCAAACCTTTGAGATGGGATTGAAGGATGGAACTGAAAAGAAAACCAAAAGCATTGCCTTCATATCAACCACAGAAGAGGAAAATAGTCAAGATGTGGATAAAGAGTGGGCCAATGAAGTTGCAATGTTGGGGAGACAATTCAACAGATTGTTAAAGAAAATGGATGTAAGAGTCAAGGCAAATGTCAAGAACATCTCACCTGACATCAGCAATGGAAGAAGAGTAAGGTCAGAGGAGAAGCCCAAAGAAGGAAAAGAAGTAAAGTGCTATGAATGTGATGGGTATGGACACATTAGAACTGAATGTGGAACCTACCTCAAGAAGCAGAAGATGAGTCTTGCTGCCACCTGGTCAGATGAGAGTGATACAGAGGAGGATGCAAATCTTGTGACTGCTTTGACAGGAAGATGGGGATCTGATGAAGACTCAAGTGATGGTGAAGTAACCTTTGAGGAATTGGCCTCTACCTATAGAGAGTTGTGTCATAAAAGTGTAGAGCTGAGCAAGCAGGTTTTAAACCAGAAGAAAGAAATAACTCAACTTGAGAATGAGAAGGTAGAATACTTGGAAACCATCTCCAAGTTACAAACAGAAGCAGTGGTTCTGAATGCCAAGCTAGTTGAAAATCCACAAGCTGAAAGTCAGAAGATAGCACAACTGGAAAGAGAGAAGGCAGACCATGTGAAAACCATCTCTAAGTTTAAAACTGAAGTCATGTTTCTAAATTCTAAACTAGAAGAGATGAACAAGTATGTAAGGATGTTAAGCAATGGATCTGACTCCTTAGACAAGATTCTCCAAACTGGACAAATAATAGGAGACAAATCTGGCATTGGGTATAATGACTCAAAGCCTGAGAGCAGTTACACTGGTGCCAAATCCCAAGCCAAACCTAAGTGCATCTATAATAAAAGTAAACTTGTGATGTCACATCATATGTTCCAACATTAGAGGAGAAAACAGCAGAAAGGGAAACACCAGAGATGGAGATGCCATCACTGTGGGAAGTTTGGTCATCTGAAGCCTTTCTGCTATAAACTGTATGGTTATCCTAGGCATACTCATCATCAGAATCACTATCAACCCAGACCCAAATAGCATATGCCTGTCAACAAAAAGCAATGGGTTCCTAAGACTAATGTTACAAGTCTAATAGCTCACACTTCCTTCAGAGTTTCAGCCAATGAAGATTGGTATTTTGACAGTGGGTGCTCCAAACACATGACTGGAAACAAAAACCTGCTGACTGGCATTCATCCTCATGCCACAAGCTATGTAACCTTTGGTGATGGAGCAAAGGGTGAAATCAATGGGATTGGTAAGCTTGATTACCCTGGAATTCCTGATCTTGACAATGTCCTACTTGTTAAGGGCTTGACTGCAAATCTAATAAGCATCAGTCAACTATGTGACCAAGATTTAAATGTTAACTTCACTAAAACTGAATGTCTGATTACCAACAAAGAAAGTGAAGTAATCATGGAAGGAGTCAGAACCAAAGACAACTGTTACATGTGGAACTCTCAAATTAGTTACTCCTCAAAATGTACCTCAGTCAAGGAGAAAGGGATGAAGATGATTATATCTGCTAGAGAAACTCCCAAATTGAAAGCCTGTGGGAAATGTCAGACAAGGATGTCACACCAGAAACTCAGACTTAACATCACTTCCAAAGGGTTGAAACTCCTCCATATGAAGTTGATGGGACCCATTCAGGTGGAAAGCCTTGGTGGAAAGAAGTTTGCAGTGGTAGATGATTTCTCCAGATACATCTGGACCAAAAACAAATCTGATGTGGTTGAAATCTTCAAAGATTGTTGTCTGAAACCTCAAGGAGAAAAGCTCATGGTGGCTCAAACAGATGTGGATAATATTGGGTTTGGTAGGAGGTCAGATCAGATGGTAGAACATGTTGCTCGTCAAATGCAGTCTGAAGTTGGGAAGAGCTTTGTTGGACTTGGGCTACAAGTCAAGCAGATAGAAAAGTCTATTTTTCCATCTCAAAGCAAATGTGCCAAGAACAATGTTAAGAAGATTGGCATGAAGAGTGCAAGCACTCATGCTCCTACACATTCGAAAGTATTCAAAGATGAAAATGGTGTTTGTGCTATATATCAAGCTAAATACATAGCAGCTAGAAGTAGCTGTTCTCAACAGGGTTGGTTGAAACTAATGGTGACTGAACACAATGTCAGACAAGATGTCAGGACAGTGTACTGTGACAACCTGAGTGCTATAACTATTTCCAAAAATCCTGTTCAGCACAGCAGGACAAAGCACATTGATATTAGTCATCACTTTATTAGAGAACTGATGGAAGAGAAAATCATAGCACTAGAGCATGTTACTACTGAAAAGCAATTAGCAGACATTTTCACTAAAGCTTTGGATGCCAATCAATTTGAATGGTTAAGGGGGAAGTTGGGGATCTGTGTTCATGAGAACCTATAGCAAGCAAAGGAGTTTGTGGTTATCCCAGAGGATATTTTTGACTGGGAAAACTGTGTTGTGGCAAGGACTAGACTGTGTGGCTGGAAGCTATTCTGATACTGATGTTTGAAAGATTGAAGTTTTTTAAATAAGGTCACCTTTGGTCAATTTTGACTAAAAAGGGGGAGAAGTGCTGATATGGAAGCTGTTGTGGAAGTTGGATGTGGCTGGACAGAAGGACATCTATTATTGAAAGAAGTGCACAGGTGCTACAATAGAATGTTGTTCTGTTTACAGATGTCTGATATGATGCACAGGTCTTGATGTTGAAGCAGATGTCAGTATGACATTCTGGCTGGTACAGGTACTGGAGTTCAGTAGCTGTTATGTTTGTTGTATGCACAGATTTAGGGGGAGAAGGAGTACCCTTGTGTATTGTGCATTTGTGTGTCTTACTAGTTGCATCCATAACTAGTAATTCTGTTGTTTGTTGGACAGATTTAGGGGGAGGAGAAGTACTCTTATGCATGTGTGTATTACTAGTAGCCATAGCTAGTAATTGTTTTGCTTCTGCTGCTGATTAAACTTCTGTTATGTTGTTTAAACTGCTGATAGTTTACCTTGTGAACAAAAAGGACAGATATATGTTTTAGCCAAAATTTTCCAAAGGGGGAGTTTGTTGATTCTAAGTGTTGGCAGCAATTTTGGTAAAACTAAAGAGTGTTCACAAGATGTTATGTGTGATGTCTTAACATAAGATATCCTATGTACCTGCTGGAGTTCAAGAACATGTGCATGCATGATTATTTCAGAATGCCACATACAATGTCATGGCTTCTGATATTGGATGTACCTGCTGGAGCTTAAATGAAAGACATATTCATGCAGGATTGTTTCAGATGACATACACAATGTCATGACATCTGATATGGTTGTACCTGCTGGAAGTTATAAAAGGAATTATTGGATTATGCAGGACTTTTCCAGGATGTCAGACCCGATGTCATGACATCCTGTACACAGAACATTCAGTATGAATGTCTGGTGTTTTGTGATTGCACAATTAATGACAATCTTTGGATGATTGAAGATATGGCTAGCTGGCGCATTCAATCATGGATTACAACCAGATTTACTTATTTTCCAAGGATATCTAAACAACTGTTATAAAAAGATTTAATTGGAAAATAGATTTAGGGTTTTCAAGATGTCCAAGCCCAGCAGAAGGCTTCTATAAAAAGGGACTTAGAAAACCTGTTTGAACACACAACCAAGACTGAGCGAAATACATAGAGAGAGCTAGGGTTGGTGTCTGTTTAGTCGTAAGACTTGTAGGTCATTCAAGTCATCCATTGATGATTGAATTGGACTGATTTGTGGTTGTAATTTGTCACTCTAAAGCTGTTAAGCAAGAGTGTGTGTCTTCTTGATCAAAGCTTTGAAGCAAGATCAAGAGTGTGTCTTCTTGATTGAAACTGTGAAGTAAAATCAAGAGTGTGTAATTGAAAAGTATTTTCTTTTCTCAAGGGATTGTTGTTTAAAATCACTGGTGTGTGATTGTTGTTTAAAACCACTGGTGTGTGATTGTTGTATAAAATCACTGGTGTGTGATTGTTGTTTAAAATCACTGGTGTGTGATTGTAAAGGAAGTGAGTGGGTTCTCATATCTAAGAGTGCTTAGGTAGAAATTGCACGGGTAGAGATTAGGTGATAAAGACTGTAACTTGTTGAAGTTTACGGAGAGTCTTTGAACTAATTCTATTTTAGTGAATTTCCTTCCTGGCTTGGTAGCCCCCAGACGTAGGTGAGTTGCACCGAACTGGGTTAACAATTGCTTGTGTTATTTGTTTTACCATTTTGTATTTTTTATCCATTGTGTGTTAACAGATATTAGTGTCGTGACATTACCTTCGACATCTTATATTTGATACCAGAATTTCAATAAAAAAGGATAAATTGGATTGGAAGGAGTCCTTATCCAACAAAGATACTCATATGATAAAAGTGGTCTTGGTCACTCAAATTTTTCAAAACCAAGTACCAGCAAAACTGTATTTGTTAAGGCTAAGGATCAACCATCCAAAGAGAAAGTAAACAATCCTAAAGTTGTTCATCATTATCCTAAAAATAAAAGATTTCCTAAAAAGAAATATTATGTTCCTAGATATATAAGCAACTTTGAACCTACTTGTTTTTATTGCGGAATAATTGGCCATACACCAAATGCGTGCTATGTTAGAAATTTCAGCGTAGCAAGTGGGCATTATGTATGGGTAAAGAAAGGCACTAATTATGAAGGACCCAAAGAAATTTTGGTACCTAACAAAACTTAATTATGTTTTATAGGTATGCTTGAAAAACACTTCAAACCTCTGGTATCTTGACAGTGGTTGTTCCAAGCATATGACGGGAGACATTAACAAATTTTCAAATCTAGCATTGAAGGCCAAGGGTTATGTCACATATGGTGATAACAACAAAGGGAGAATTCTTGGCATAGGTGAAATTCTAGTTAACAGACTTTCGATGTCACACGTGGTGTTATGACATCCAATTCTGCGCAGACAAGAATTATGCAGAACTTAAAAGGTAAGTGCAGTAAATAACACAAGGAATTGTTTATCCAGTTCAGTGTCACACACACCTACGTTTGGGGGCTACCAAGCCAGGGAGGAAATCCACTATTAGTAGTATTAATTCAGACCTTAAACCAACTGTTTAACCCTATCACTTAATACCTACCCAATGCAATTTCAATCTTACTCTAAGATCAGAGTTCCTACTCACTCCCCCTCAATCACCTCAGTGATTACAACCTTTAATTAAGATTAAAGATAATTGTGAAGTCACACTTCAAACAACTCTTGATTGTGCTTAACAGCTTTAATCAAGATACACAGCACTCACGCTTAAAAGCTTCGAGTGACACAACACTTATAACTCAATGAACACCCTATACCAATGCAATCATCTAAGTGATAATGGCTTGGCTCACAAGATACACCTAATACAAGACACACACAAAAATACAGCAGTGAAGTATGATGAACAAATAAAATCTTCACGCCTAAAATCCCCGAGTTCTGAATGAAGGATAGCCATCCTTTTATATTGCAGCACTTGGGCCTTGTACTTGTATTTCCTGAAATTAAGGTCAAGCAAGTTAACCTAATTTCCACATATTAGGGTACTAACAAATAGGCTATTTGTTAGGTTCATTAATTGTAGCTTAGTTGTTAGTTTCCTGGATTTTAGCTCAGCTGTTGACTTCCTGAAGAATAGCCTGAGAAAACTGCTAAAACAGAAAAACTAACCAACCTACAATTTAGCATATGCTATCAGGAATGAATGTCACGACATTCAGTTTGACGTCCACATCATAGACCATATGCTAAGTCTGTTTTTCCTGAAAACAGACTGTACAAAGTGTTGTACTGTACATGACCACTCAGTCCGTACTTCAGTATCAGCTTACATTAATAAATGTCACAATATCCAATTTGACATTTACACAAAGAGCCTTATGCCATGTCTGTTATCCTCCTGAAGAACAAACTGAGATACATACTGAACTGTAGTAGAAAACCAACCTGCCTATTATTCAGTATATGCTGTCAATGATGAATGTCATAACATCCAGTTTGACATTCAGACAGTGGGCCTTATGCCAGGTCTGTTATTTCCTTGATAAACAGACTGAAAATAAATACTGAGTTATAACAGAACACCAACTGTTCAATTCCTCAGTATCTGCTGTCAGGGATGAATGTCATAACATCTAGTTTGACATTCAGTAAGTCCTGTATTAGCTAAACCTGCAGCATACTACTCAAGTATGTCATGACATCAGTCAAGACATCAGAGTACAGCTAGATATTCTAACACACAATGCAGTCAAACAAACATCTCCACAGCATGTCATGACATCAGTCAAGACATTAGAATCCAGCTAGTGTTTTACCATAAAATGCAGCCAATCAAACATCTATAAACTCCCCCTTTGGCAAATTTTTGGCTAAAACAACTTGGCATCACAACAGAGTACACAGCAGCGGAAAACACACATCTAGCAGAAAAAAAACTAGCTAATACCCTTAGAGCAGCAGCACACTCACACACATAGAAGTTAAATAAAAACTTCACATATCAGCACACATACAGAAGTTAAATAAAAACTTCTACCAGCATCCCACACATAGAAGTTAAATAAAAACTTCTAATAGCAGCACACATAAACACACTTACACTCATAGAAGTGGAACATCAGCTGCAGCACAACCTCTAGATTAGAGGATCTTGAATATCTGTTTAGCAAAACAATCTGTTGTCCTGGGGCATCACAGGTGTTACTCCCCCTTTTTGTCAAAAATGTTGCCAAAGCAACACTTTAAATTACAGACCAACATAAATAGAATTACACAAATGACAGAAACACAATCTTGATTTTACTTCATAGTTTCAATCAAGAATACCCCCTCTTGATCTTGCTTTACAACTTTGATCAAGACACCACCCACTTGATCTTGCTTCACAGCTTTGATCAAGTAGTCACACACTCTTGCTTCACAGCAGGTACACCCATATCAGATGCCATGACGTTGAGTCTGACATCTTGACATACTCCTGCATGAACACTTTCTTGAAGTCCAGCAGGCACATAGGCTGTCTCATGTTAGGATATCCCCTTAACATCTTGTTACCACACTTGCAGTAAGTAACATAACAGTGATCTGTTGTCCAGTCATAGCACACTTTCAATTGTTTAATAGGTTGAGATATTAAACAATACATCCAAAACATCATTGGTTGCTATAAATCCTCAGACAGGCATATTCCCAATTTACCCCTTAAAATTTCAAACTGAGTAGCATCCAGAGCCTTTGTGAATATGTCAGCGAGTTGTAGTTCAGTGGCTACATGTTCCAAGGTAATCACTTTGTCTTCCATCATATCTCTGATGAAGTGATGTCTAATGTCAATATGTTTGGTTCTGCTGTGTTGGATGGGATTCTTGGAAATATTGATGGCACTGAGATTGTCACAGTACAAAGTCATGACATTTTGAGAGACATTGTACTCAGTAAGCATCTGTTTCATCAACACCAGTTGGGAACAACTGCTTCCAGCTGCTATGTATTCAGCCTCTGCAGTGGGCAGAGATACACAGTTCTGTTTCTTGCTGAACCATGATATGAGATTGTTTCCCAAGAAGAAACATCCTCCTGAGATGCTTTTTCTGTCATCAGCACTCCCAGCCCAATCATCATCACAATACCCAGATAGGACAGGCTCAGAGCCATGAGAGTATAACATCCCATAGTCACAAGTCCCATTGACATACTTGAGAATCCTCTTGACTTGATTCAAGTGGCTCACTTTGGGTTCTGCTTGGTATCTAGCACACACTCCAACTGCATAGGAAATATCAGGTCTACTTACAGTAAGATATAGTAGACTACCTATCATGCTTCTATACAAGCATTGATCAACACTGGGACCTCCATCATCTTTGGTTAACTTTAAATGAGTAGGTGCAAGAGTTCTCTTGTGCCTAGCATTATCCATACCACACTTCTTAACTATGTTTTTGGCATATTTGCTTTGGGAGAGAAACATAGAATTCTCCATTTGGTTAACTTGCATTCCAAGAAAATAAGTCAATTCCCCAACCAGACTCATTTCAAACTCAGATTACATCTGGTGAACAAAATGTTTCACCATTTGCTCTGACATTCCACCAAAGACAATATCATCCACATAAATTTGGGCAATCATGATTTTGCCATCTTCATCCTTCACAAACAAGGTCTTATCTATCCCACCTTTTCTGTACCCATGAGAGGTCAGAAATTCAGTCAACCTTTCATACCAAGCTCTACGTGCTTGCTTCAACCCATACAAGGCTTTCCTCAACTTGTACACATGTTTAGGTTGGTTAGGATCACAGAACCCTTTAGGTTGTTCCACATAGACCTCTTAATTCAAGTAGCCATTTAAAAAGGCACTCTTCACATCCATTTGGAACAATTTGAACTTCAGAATGCAGGCCACACCTAACAGTAATCTGATTGACTCAAGTCTAGCAACAGGTGCAAACGTCTCATCAAAATCAACCCCTTCAACTTGAGTATATCCTTGAGCCACTAGTCTTGCTTTATTTCTAGTGATTACTCCCTTCTCATCAGATTTGTTCTTGTAAATCCACTTGGTACCAATGATGTTGGTCCCTTCAGGTCGTGGAACTAGCTCCCATACTTCATTCCTTTTAAACTGCTCCAGTTCATCTTGCATGGCATTGATCCAATATTCATCAGTCAGGGCTTCTTTCACATTTTTTGGTTCAACCTTGGATACAAAACAGGAATTTGACCTAATTTCCCTTGATCTGGTAGTCACACCACTATTGGGATCCCCTATGATAAGATCCTTAGGGTGGTCTTTCTGAATTCTGATAGACGGCACTTTGGTGGATGCATCTACCTCACATTCAGGAGGAGTCTCCTGTACTTCTTCAGACTTGACTGGTATGTCTGTTGAAGTATCAAGGAATGTTCCAACATCCTCTACGACATCGACTCCTTCCTCTTTATCATCCACAATAACATTTATGGATTCCATCAGGGCATTGGTCCTGGAGTTGAATACTCTATAGGCTCTGGTGTTAGTTGAGTATCCCAGGAATATACCCTCATCACTTTTGGGGTCCATTTTCCTTCTTTGTTCACGATCTGCAAGAATGTAACATCTGCTTCCAAAGATATGAAAGTACTTCACAGTGGGTTTTCTGCCTTTCCATATTTCATACAGAGTGGACGAGGTTCCTTTTCTCAAGGTAACTCTATTGTGAACATAGCAAGCTGTATTCATAGCTTCATCCCAAAAGTGCATAGGGAGCTTCTTTGCATGAATCATGGCTCTGGTAGATTCTTGAATAGTTCTGTTTTTCCTTTCAACTATCCCATTTTGCTGAGGAGTTATAGGAGAGGAAAACTCATGACTTATTCCTTCAGACGAGCAAAACTCATCAAACTTGGAATTCTTGAACTCCATCCCATGATCACTCCTAATTCGGACTACACAACTGTCCTTTTCCCTTTGAAGTCGGATGCACAGTTCTTTGAAGACATCAAATGCATATGACTTTTCTCTGATGAAGCTTATCCAAGTGTATCTGGAATGGTCATCAACAACCACATATGCATACCTCTTTCCACCCAGACTCTCAACCTGCATAGGTCCCATTAAGTCCATGTGCAAAAGTTCCAGAGTTTTGGATGTTGTAGGATGTCCCAGCTTAGGATGTGACATCTTGGTTTGCTTGCCAACCTGGCATTCTCCACAGACTCTTCCTTCATCAATAAGCAACTTTGGGATTCCTCTAACTGCTTCCTTGGATATGATCTTTTTCATTCCCCTTAAGTGGAGATGCCCAAGACGTCTATGCCACAGCTTCACCTCCCGTTCTTCCTTGGCTGAGGAGCAAATTGTGGAGTAGTTTGAGACTTTAGGTTCCCACAGATAGCAGTTATCTTTGGATCTGGATCCTCTCATAACTTCCTGATTATCTCCATTCGTCACAACACATAGCTCCTTAGTGAACTGAACATAGAACCCTTGATCACACAGCTGACTTATGCTGATGAGATTAGCAGTTAGTCCTTTTACTAACAACATATTATTCAGTTCTGGAACTCCAGAGCTGTCCAGCTTACCCACACCTTTGATTTTTCCTTTAGCACCATCACCAAAGGTCACATAACTGGTAGTGTGAGGTTGTATATCCACCAATAAATTCTCCATACCAGTCATATGTCTTGAGCAGCCACTATCAAAGTACCAGTCTTCTCTGGTAGATGCCCTTAGAGCTGTGTGAGCTAACCTAGCAAACCATTGTCGTTTCTTGGTGGGGGCATTATGCTTATATGCCTTATGCTTAGGTCTGACATGAGGGGTTTTGTTAGGATAACCATGCACTCTATAGCAGAAGGCTTTTATATGACCAAACCTACCACAGTAGTGACACCTCCATCTCTGAAACTTAATTCTATTTTGGTACCTAACAAAACTTAATTTTGTTTTATAGGTATGCTTGAAAAACACTTTAAACCTATGGTATCTTGACAGTGGTTGTTCCAAGCATATGACGGGAGACATTAACAAATTTTCAAATCTAGCATTGAAGGCCAAGGGTTATGTCACATATGGTGATAGCAACAAAGGGAGAATTCTTTGCATAGGTGAAATTCTAGTTAATAGACTTTCGATGTCACACGTGGTGTTATGACATCCAATTTTGCGCAGACAAGAATTATGCAGAACTTAAAAGGTAAGTGCAGTAAATAACACAAGGAATTGTTTACCCAGTTCAGTGTCACACACACCTACGTCTGGGGGATACCAAGCCAGGGAGGAAATCCACTATTAGTAGTATTAATTCAGACCTTAAACCAACTGTTTAACCCTATCACTTAATACCTACCCAATGCAATTTCAATCTTACTCTAAGATCAGAGTTCCTACTCACTCCCCCTCAATCACCTCAGTGATTACAACCTTTAATTAAGATTAAAGATAATTGTGAAGTCACACTTCAAACAACTCTTGATTGTGCTTAACAGCTTTAATCAAGATACACAGCACTCACGCTTAAAAGCTTCGAGTGACACAACACTTACAACTCAATGAACACCCTATACCAATGCAATCATCTAAGTGATAATGGCTTGGCTCACAAGATACACCTAATACAAGACACACACAAAAATACAGCAGTGAAGTATGATGAACAAATAAAATCTTCACGCCTAAAATCCTCGAGTTCTGAATGAAGGATAGTCATCCTTTTATATTGCAGCACTTGGGCCTTGTACTTGTATTTCCTGAAATTAAGTTCAAGCAAGTTAACCTAATTTCCACATATTAGGGTACTAACAAATAGGCTATTTGTTAGGTTCATTAATTGTAGCTTAGTTGTTAGTTTCCTGGATTTTAGCTAAGTTGTTGACTTCCTGAAGAATAGCCTGAGAAAACTGCTGAAACAGAAAAACTAACCAACCTACAATTTAGCATATGCTGTCAGGAATGAATGTCACAACATTCAGTTTGACGTCCACATCATAGACCATATGCTAAGTCTGTTTTTCCTGAAAACAGACTGTACAAAGTGTTGTACTGTACATGACCACTCAGTCCATACTTCAGTATCAACTTACATTAATAAATGTCACAATATCCAATTTGACATTTACACAAAGAGCCTTATGCCATGTCTGTTATCCTCCTGAAGAACAGACTGAGATACATACTGAACTGTAGCAGAAAACTAACCTGCCTATTATTCAGTATATGCTGTCAATGATGAATGTCATAACATCCAGTTTGACATTCAGACAGTGGGCCTTATGCCAGGTCTGTTATTTCCTTGATAAACAGACTGAAAATAAATACTAAGTTATAACAGAACACCAACTGTTCAATTCCTCAGTATCTGCTGTCAGGGATGAATGTCATAACATCTAGTTTGACATTCAGTAAGTCCTGTATTAGCTAAACCTGCAGCATACTACTCAAGTATGTCATGACATCAGTCAAGACATCAGAGTAAAGCTAGATATTCTAACACACAATGCAGTCAAACAAACATCTCCACAGCATGTCATGGCATCAGTAAAGACATTAGAATCCAGCTAGTGTTTTACCATAAAATGCAGCCAATTAAACATCTACAATAGGAAAAGTTAGAGCACCACCTTTCACAGCCATTGAAGATTTCCTTTATGTTAAAGGACTAAAGATGAATGCTTGATTGAAGATGAAGTCTCTCATGAGGTAAAACTCAAAGGTACAAGAATTAATAACATATTTATGATTTCCCTTGATGATGTTTCTTTGAAGGTAAAATGTCTTATGGCAAACAATAATGAGTCATGGCTGTGGCAAAAAAGATTTGCACATATTCATATGGAACATTTGAATAAGCTTATAAACCAAATCAACTTTCACATCAAAGAATGTGGTGTCAACTACAAGGCCACTACAATTGTTGCATATGGACTTATTTGGTCCATCAAGAACAAGAAGCTTCGAAGGTAATGTATATGCTTTAGTTATTGTTAATGATTTCTCTAGATACACTTGGACTTTCTTCTTAGTGAAGAAAAATGATGCATCCAAGGCATTCAAGAGATATGCGAAGCAAATCCAAAATGAGAAATCACTAACTATTGCCGCCATAAGAAGCGACCATGGTGGAGAATTCCAAAATGCCTCCTTCGAAGAGTTTTGTGAAGAACATGGAATCTTTCATAATTTATCGGCACCAAGGACTCCTCAATCAATGGATTGGATCCTTAACATCAATCGATTAGTCCTCTTATTTTTTCAACTTTTTCATTATGCCAATCGATTGGTCCTTGCATGTCAATCGATTGGTCCTTCAATTTTTTTGTTTTATATGTTCAGCATGCGTATGATTCCTTTCCATTTTATTCTCACTTTAATTTTTCACATGTGATTTCTGTTACATCTATTGATACACTCCTCATATTGCATTTACTCATTTTTGTCCTTTACCTCTTTTTTCTCCTATTCCTTCTCCTTTTCCTATTTTCAAGTAAATGCCATTTACCAAGATTTGTTAAGAGCTCTTTATGTCACTTTATTTCTATTCATTGCTTTTTATTTTCTTGATCCAACCACTTGATTCTTCTCATTACTACACTCCACCACCATAAAACCACATCTCTCCTCAAGCAAATGTTCATCATTCTACACGACTTATCCTATTTCCTCAAAGAGTTTTGCTTTCTCCTTCAATTCTTTGTTTTTCTCCAAGAAACCTTCATGGCCTATCAACTTTCATCCAAAGGCAAAGGAAAAGGCAAGGCTTATAGTTCTAGAGGCCCTCTAGATTTGTCAAGACTTTTCACTACCAAGAGTCAACAGGAAAGGTATGGGACTTACTTCTTCCAAAAGAAAATCATGAAGCCTAAGTATGGTTCTTTCGTTTCTTTTGCTGGTGATGTGTTTACTTTTCCTACTGTTTTTTAGGAATTGGGCTTGAGTGACCTCATTCGTTACGATATAAATTTTTACCCTGAAATGGTTCAGGTGTTCTATTTTTCCAACATGGTAAAGAAGAAAGGGAAACTCACATTTATGGTGAAGGGAGTTCTAATCTCCTTAACAACTTCTGATATAAGTGTTATTTTTGAAATTCCTACTGGTGGTCACAAATTTGTTGGGACAAAGGCTCTGTGGGAAGACTATAGCAAACATGCTTTCTACTATAGTTTGAGTCGGTTGTCTGAACATCAGTTTTACAACAAGAGGAAAAAGAGTTTTGGAGGAGATAACCCAGAACGTGTTTACTGGTCCCCAACAAAGTTTTCTATTGATGATAGAATGTTGCACTATTTTCTGGTATATGTTATTGTGCCTAGATTCTCCGATCGTTGCACTATAACAGATCCACAAATGATGCTTCTATATGCCATCAAAACTCATTTCCATGTTGATTGGGGGCATACAATCCTGTCACATATGATGTCCCATGAAGAATATGCCGAGGGTCTACCATATGCTCATTTCTTGACCAAGATTTTCCGTCATTTCAATATTAACATGGAAAATGAGTTATGCTTCTCGATGGAAAAACCTTCTTTTATGATTAGTATCAACCAGGTAAATAGGAAGATGGGAGTCATTTTCAATCACCAGACTCATGAGATAAAATACCTGGACAATGAAGATGAAGAACCTCAACCAGAAGCCCACAGTGATGATAAGTTTAACCCGCCTTCAGAAGCTCAACCGGATCAACCTTCCAACCAAATGATAATGGACTATCTGCAAGGGTTTCGAACCGATTTTATGACCGAGATTGGTCATTTATCATCTAGAATGGATCGTTGGGAGTTGTCTCAAGATGGTTATCAAGGTGGTGGCTATTAAGGTGGTGGGTCTAATGATGGGAACAATAATCAGCGATTGGATATCTTATGGTGTTTTTTGACTTGTTCTGTTTTAATTCTGTCTTTTATCATCCTTGTTTTATGTTCTGCATGACTTATTTGGTTCTTTGTGTTGTAATATATAGACATCTTTTGTGTGGTTTAATGTTTACTTTTCTCTTAGATTTTATTGTGTTTTCTTTTCCCTTCTTTTTGATTATGACAAATGAGGAGAAGATGTATGCATATGTGTTTTGCTTGTGTTTCTTAATGCAGAGGGAGTTTTTTCATGTGATTATTTTTAAGAGATAGGGGGAGTATGAGTTCAAGCTTCAAATGGGTTGTCATCATCAAAAAGGGGGAGAATATGAAGACAAGCTTCCTACAAGATTTTGATGAAGACAACATAGCAAGATCTCCATATCAAAAGAATGGAAAAATAAGATCATTTCAACATTGCTCAAGTTTTTCATGGATCTAGTAAGGTATATGGAATTCTTGATAATATACTCCCAGTGCTCAAAAGTTTTTATCATACATTATATGACCACTCTAAAAAAATTTCTATCATGTTTATTTGTTTTAAAATGATGTTTAAAAAATTACATATTCAAAAGTTTTTTAACTTAGAAATATTTCAAATTTTTGGCTATGTCAATCGATTGATGCTACATTGCAATCGATTGATCAAACTTTCTGTTTTAGCATTTTTCGTTTTCTAAGTTGTTCCAATCGATTGGTGTTGTATGTCAATCGATTGATCTTAGTGTATTTTTTCAATATTTTGCTTATATCAATCGATTGGTTATGAGGGTCAATCGATTGATGCTGGAAATTTTTTGAAAAATCTGAAATGTTATTTCACCATTCTTTGCACCAATTCATCATAACTCTTTATGGCAAAAGCTTACATCTTTTCATCAACAAATCTCTGATTTCTATTCTAACCATTACCATGTTATGATTGAAGGGATGCATTCATACTATAAATACTCTTTATATTTTCATTACAAATTTCACCTCTTTCAAATCAATTTGCAAAATCTCTATACATTCATTTTCATCTATTTTTCATATTGAGATACTTTTGAAAAAGAATTTTCATATCATTTTCTTCAAAAGTACTCTTGAGCACTTAGAGATTATTTTGTCTTGAACCTTCATATTAAAAGAGAAGAAGATTCTAATCAATTGATTAAAGTCTTATCCAATACAAATATTCATATTCATTCAATTACTTTGTAAAATCCTAACTACCAAGGATTATTTGGTTTTAGGTATATTGCTTATTATCCAGGATTGTTGGATATAAGTGTCAAGAAAAGGAATGATTGTTTTCTTTTCTTGTGAGTTAAGTTTTCAAGAGGATTGTTCTTGATTACTTAGTTAGAGGCTTGCTTTAGGAGATCTAACAATAATAAAATCTCTTACACACTGTAAGGGGATTGGAGTACTCTCAAGTTGTGAGGGGAACCAGTATAATTCCTGGTGTTCTTTACTTTCCGCTCTTTACCGCTTTGATTATCATATCATCCAGAAAAGAAAAGAACCTTTATCCACCAAATCCGAATAAATTTTCTAAAGTCCTAATTCACCCCCTCTTAGGCTCATTCCTAACTTACATGATGAAGTAGGTGAGTGGAGGAATATATCGACTTGTATGGTGATGGTGGGGTTCACTATGGTGTTTTGTTGAGTATGGGTTTTTATGGAGGTGAGTTGAAGGCGGGAAGAAGAATTGCAGAGAGAGTTTTTTGTTATTGTGAAAATTCTTAAAAAAAATGAGTCGATCTATTTCTAAAAAAAGTGGGAGGTCTCTTTTGTTTATGTTGCAGGCTTCATCATTTTGTGAAGTGTGAGAAAAATTGAATAGAGATTATTGAAGATGAATCTCAGAGTTTTTTGATAACAATGCTTTGTTTTTTGTTTTTTGTTTCTGTGCGTTTTGTGAGAGGGTTTTAAGGAAAGGAGTGAGGGACATGTTTTTTTTACTGAGTGGAGGGAATGTATTATCATGTGGTCCCTTTGGTGAGTCTTCATAGAAATAACTTATGGGGAGAGAGAATCCTTTTGAAGTATGTTTTCCTCACTCCCCATTTCAAAAATGTTTTCCTTCACGTGGTAAATGAATGGTTATGAAAATGGAATCCTCCCAATTTTACAGCTAGCAGCGTGAGAGTCCATCTTGTGTAGGCTTTTTCCATTTTTTTAAATTTTCTTTTTAATTGTTTATTGGTCAAAGGATAATACGTGGATAGTGAACATGGGTCTTTGATTAATTTGAATCAATGATTCAGATTAAAATAAAGAAACACACAATAATTTAAAATGCCAAAGTTGCCACTTTTAGAAGCTTTAATTAATTTAAGTGAGATAAAATCTATTAAAACAACTAAAATTCACACCTTAAATAAATATGATAAAAATAAAATGAAAGGGTAGAAAATTATATTTAAATACTTTGAATATTTTGACAAAAGAGTAAAAATAAACGGGTTTAAAAGTATCAAAAAATTAAATTGAACGCACTTAAATGATCAACATGAAATAAACTTCTGAAAAATAGGTAGGTTTTGATCAAATTTTGAAGTGGAAAATTCCTGATTAAAAAGGCTCAGGATGATAAAAAATGTGACTGAAAAAATAATCAAAAAATAAAATGAACAAGTCCCCAAGAAGTCTTTCTTCGGGATTTTCAACTATAATCGGTTTTTCTACTTCTCTGTCTGATTCTGTATCTGAGTGGTCAGAGATGACTATCTCTTGTTCTGCCAGTCTTTCTTGATGAGCTTGTCTAAGTCGAGCATGTACTGTTCTTTCTGGTTCTACGTCAAAAGGAAAATCAGCTGAGGGCTTTTCTCGCATAAAAATATCAAACAATTATTAGTAGTAACAAAATAATAATAATAAAAATAAGCTGAAAATAAAAAAAATTCGGTGGAGAGCAATAAACTTTTAACCAAAATATAAATATGAACTCTATAATCTTTGGCGGTCCCTGACAACGGCGTAAAAAAATTGATCAGTAAGTTAGCAAGTGTGCTAATCTTTCGATGTAGTAATATTGGAAATTCCCCCAATATCAATCTCAAGGATTGCTTGACGATACAAAGTTCTAGTTCTAAATTAGTTAAACAAAAGATTAAAGGGGTTTTGGATTGTTGTTTTAAGAATATAAAATAAATTTCAATTGAAAGTAAATAAAGTAGTTGAAAGGTTTAAAAGAAAGGATTGTGAGTGAACATGCTAGGGAAAGTGTATGATTGGATTCTTCATTAATAGTAACCTGATCTTGCAACAACATAATTTTACAATAATGATTATCAGTCCTTAAGGGTGTTTACCCCTAAGTCCTTAGTGATAAAATCTTTAATCATTCAAATTAACTCATATGTCCATAGTGAATTACAAATGAAACTAGTCATTATTTTTACCCAGAATATTCCGGTTTCCACAGGGTATCCTTAGTCTTAGGTGATATTTTACTATGAAATACTCATAATTAAGCGTTAACAATGGCGATCCAGCCTAAATATTAACCGTAAATCAAACTCAATTTGTTCGAGAGAGAGAGAAAGCATTAAGAACAAATTTCAAGTAAATCAAATATCCTCACATCAAAGTCATTATAAGGTTCAAATCAAAATTATCTCATAAATCTGAATCAGGGACACCCCATAGTATAGAGGGGTTTAGCTACTCATAATAGTAAATAAAAACAAAATAGAAAGTATAGACATTACAAATTAATGGACGGAAAGAGAACTTCAATCACTTAAGGTTCATGAAATCCTTGATACACCACGAATTCCTGAGTTCTCCAGCCTTCAAAACGTGTTCTTTGTACTGAAAAATCAACCAACCCTTGGAAATTCACATTTTTCGGCTAAATAGGTGAAATTTGGGCTTTTCAGCTCTGGGTTGTGTCATAAGCGTATGGCCTTCCTATACGCGTATGAGCAGAGGCATGATTTTTTCGTTCTCCCTGGTCTTACGTGTATGCTGGATGGTGGCACTGGGTGGTCATACGCGTATGAGACCCCTCATATGTGTATGGGAAGGAGATGCTCAGATTCTTCTCTTTTTCTCCTGCTCATGCATTTTTATCTGACCTGTAATAAAATGAAACACTACCTCAACCGCGTAAAATATCTCAAAAACAATAAAACCTCAGCAGATCAAGACATGATAAAAATCTACTAAAATAGGCCTAAACTACTATCCAAACTCACAGCAATTCACCAACTTTTTCCATTCAAATGATGTAAAACTAACACAAATTGTGACTAATTAGATACGAATTTTAAGATAACAACATACCGATGTGAGATTTTTCACCTGGCTTATCTAGAACCGAATAATGCTTTTGAACAGTGTGAGCTTTCGAACCGAACTGGAGATTTAGTAACTAAATCCCTAAACCAAAGCTTTTAAAGGGATAGATTCGAACCTAAATAAACAATCCCTAACTGGATAAATTATTCAACCAAGTTAAATAATGTCCCTTGGTGAATTTACAATACTACCCTTCAAGAGTTAAAAAGATGTCTCACTAACAAAAGACTTTTCTCGAAAGCACTGCGACTAAGAAGTGAGATATGAGAGATCATGATTCTAGATGTGGAAATATGAAGGAAGATACTTTTACTTATAAGCTAGAGGATGGTACAAAAGAGGAAAATTTATTAAGCCAATATTAATGTTGCAATCGATTGGTATCTTGCTCCAATCGATTGGAAGGTTGTGAATTAATTGTTTAGGATGTTTAAAAAGGAAGGTAAAGGTATAAAAAAACCATTCCATTAAGACATTGTCCTAACTGATTAATGATAGTTTTTGAACTTACTCAATCGATTGGGTATAGGGGTCAATCGATGGGACAATACAAATTTTATCCTGAATCATTCAGATAATTCCTTATTCAACTAACATGAGTTCAAAAAAATTTAGGAATAGTTCTTTGAAAAAAATACACTAGAAGATATGTTTTTAGTGTGAAACGATAAAGAGGATGAGCTGGAAAGTGAAACCATAAGATCAACGCTACAAGACAAAATCCACAAACCAGTACAAACGTTGGAATAAGCGCGACTTATTTACCTGTGCAACAGTCTGCCACCAGACAATTTGTCCCCCACTTACTTTGTGTACCTTACTTAGAAATTTTACAAAAAGGGATAATTTGAGGGAATGTGTTGATTTTTATAGGCCAAGATTGACGGATAATCCAAAAGCCCATGATATAATACCTCACTAAATCCTAGAAGGAGTTGTCTATAAAAGGATCTCTTAAAAGAAATGGAAGAGAGATGACTCAAAAAGAGATATTTTGAGAGAAGTTTTTATCGAAGAAGTTGAGTCGAGTGTGAAGTTTTATCTTTTCTTATCCCTTGAGCAGAAGGCACCACTCCATGGTGTAACAAAAGTCGTCTCTTGTTGATTGAAGATTGAGAGGAGATGAATTGTTACTTTTTGGTATTCATTTATTTTTCATTATGTGTTTAAGGATGTTTATCCTAGGAACCAATGTAATGTATCTAGTTTTCTCATTACGATCTAACTCTTTAATGTTAGGCAATGTGAAGTTCAATGGTATTTAATCTTTTGTATTATGTAATGTGGTATTAGTGACATATTTTATCATGCACTTTATATATATATATATATATATATATATATATATATATATATATATATATATATATATATATATATATATATATATATATATATATATATATATATATATATATATATATATATATATGATTAGGTAAAAGCTTGTTAATGTGAGGAATCCATTAAAAAGTGGATTTCATGGTAAATGTGATTGAAAATAGTTGGATATAAATATCCACTATATTACCTACTTTAGGTGTAAAGAATATATATATATATATATATATATATATATATATATATATATATATATATATATATATATATATATATATATATATATATGATTAGGTAAAAGCTTGTTAATGTGAGGAATCCATTAAAAAGTGGATTTCATGGTAAATGTGATTGAAAATAGTTAGATATAAATATCCACTATATTACCTACTTTAGGTGTAAAGAACTACAATCATAAGGGATATTCATAATGAACCAAGGCATGCATTAAAATTAATGTGAGGCTTCAGAACTTATCCCTTACTTTCTTACATATGTACTAATGTTATAGGAATACACACATGGAATACATTTTGACCTCATATATCATGACATATCACATTATATACACAAACTATGCATAAAATACTAAATTAATCTTTGCATTGCATGCCTTACATAATAACTTAAACATCTTTACAACAAACCTATTCTCTTATTCTCATTTAAAATCGAACCTTTGACAAGCAAATTTCAATGTTTTATTTGCTCATGTTTATTCACAAAATTTAAAAGTCACAAATCAATCTAAGTTATTACACTCCCTGTGGAGTCGATATCCTTACTTTTTATCACTTGCTACTATATACCGTGTATACTTGCAGTTATATAGTTTTCGTCCAACATTTCTTCAACCTTTTCAAAGGATTGTCGCCTTCTTTGTTGTGCCACATATCAGACTAAAGGGTCAATATTCAATTGATGACAAGCCACGCTAGGGTCTATGTTAGGCATCTCATTGGGAGAAACTTAGAAAAGGTCAACATTGGATTTATATTACTCAATGAGCTTCCTCACTACTAGTGGCAAATAAGCTCTTATACAGACCGATCTTGCCAGATTATCATCAAGTTGCACGAACTCAAATTTTTGTCTATAATCAGCCTCAAGGACTTCACGTTGATCCCCAATGGTGAGTTTAGCTCATCATCTCACGGGGTTTCATCTTCTCGTATGTCTAGGTCGACCAAAGTGATAGTGATCTCACGAGTCTTCTTCATTTTCTTCTTATAGGTGACTGTGGTTGGCAAGGGGTTCTTTAGTATAGTTCAATGTATCAGGTGGGGTCCACATAGACGGATTGAATTGACAAATGGTTTTCCAAAATCATTGTGATATTTTATATTCAAATTAATTTAAAGGCTATTGCATCTAGCGCTGCAAGTAACGATCTCCCTAAAATGCCATTATTGACGTCTTCTTCATCTTTTAAGGGAGATCATTATAGTGATTCATGACTTTGGGATCATAAAGATTTTATTGTAGGAATTCCTGAGAATCTAAATTCAATTCTTACATACAGTGTCATTCACATATATTATTTATGTTTCTTAATTGGAACAATGACACTGTATGTAAGAATTGAATTTAGATTCTCAGGAATTCCTACAATAAAATCTTTATGATCCCAAAGTCATGAATCACTATAATGATCTCCCAAAGTCATTGTTCCTACAATAAAATCTTGTCATTGTTCCAATTAAGAATCTAAATTCAATTCTTACATTGTTCCATTTAAGATTGAACGCTCTGATGACAAGTTCCCTACGATGGGGAAGAACGGGAAAGATATATAAGGTTAGTACTCCAACATCCAAACCAGTTATATGTAACACACGGGACACATTTCGATTATATTTGACAATGGAAAATCCTCCGAGTGTGAAGCTTGAGTGTGGATCTTATGTTCCTAGTTAGAGTAAGCTCTCAATATCTTCCTATGCACACTCTTAGACTGAGTCTTATCTTAATTGGACTTTTCTATCCTTACCTCTGTGGTGAGCTTTGAACAGTAACCGATTAAAATCTTACAAAATTATGTGGCTCACTATGCTCATTCCATCCATGTCATGCGTGATAATAACTCTAAACTATATATAAAAATCTCAAACAATTGCTTTCCTTAAATCAAACCATAAATTTATCAACTATCATTTATAAATTCATATGGGGATAGTTTCATAAAGCTCTAGGCCCCATTTTAATTTACATCCACTCTTACAATATTTCCATTAAAACTCACATTCTAAATAAAAAACATTAGATCCCATCACACAAAAACTTCATGACATAAGATAGTACTTAATTTAATATCTTAATCAAACATTTTCCTTCGATGAAGAGAGAAATGGTTGATGAATTGATGATTCATTAGCAACACTTGTGGGCCTAATGTGACTATCTTCTGTAGTCGATGGTGCGAATGCAAGTTGTTCCATTGTAAATTTATTTTCTTCACTTTTACCCCATAAAACAAAGTATAGTCCACCTACAATAATTATTGCCCCAATGATCCTATAATAAAAAGAAACGTTATTATGAAGTATTTAAATTGAAAGTTAATGTTTCATGAGAATTAAAAATCCTAAAATTTTGAATCGGATATAAATCAACTTTATAAACGTATATTTATACTATATTTCATCTTATGCAGGCTTCTTTAATAAAGAATAAATACTTTGTATAAGATGGAAAATGTGTATAGTAAAATTTATCATAAATATTCAAATTAAGGAACTTAAATATGTTTAAGACTAACCCTCCCAAGTAGAACTCTTCTCCTAAAGCAATAGAAGCCATGAAAGCAACAACAAAAGTTTGAACAGGTTGATACACAGCAACAAACACAGGACCTTGTCTATCAATACACCAAATTTGTACCGCTGATGCAATTCCAGATGCCACAACTCCCTGCAATTATTAATAGATGTTCAAATCCAAATAATAATAAAAATTCTCGGTTCAATCATGTGTTATAAAGTTTGAATCTTTTACATGTTCGATGCAACAATCATGTGGACTATAACACACCGAGAATTTATTTCTCGAAATCCTATAGTTAGCACAATTGTTGCATCGTGGATCAGATGTAGAAGATTCTGATTAGTGTACTATATTTAAACTTAATTATACCGATGATAACTTACGACATATAAAATAGTGAAAACTTCGCCGCTTGAGTTAAATAACCAAGCTTGAGAATTTCTTTCGCAAACCAAAGCAATAAGAAGAAATTGCAAGAGACCAAAGAAACATGTATACGAAGTGACAGAAAGGCGAGCTGGATACTTCTTAAGGATAGGTGCTTGAAACACAAGCCAACCAGACCAAGATAAACAATGTCCAAAAAGATAAACACAACCAAGTGTCCAGTTTTTTCCCTTAGCATCACCAAGTGACATTTTCCAAAAATCAATTATTGGTGTTGTTGTTACTTCAGTTATCATTGTTGAAGTGCTATTTAAGTGACTACTTGGAGTATATATTGTTGGACCTTTGTATAATGTAATTATTGTTGCACCAACTACACATAATATTGTTCCTGCTACTTTTGCCAATCCATCTTTTCTGTTAAGTTTCACTTTCTCTATCCTTAGAATTACTGCCATAAGAAATGTTATGGCGGGGACAGAGTTCTGCACTGCTGATGCAAAGGTTGGACTTGTGTTTTCCAAACCAAGCAAGTAGAAAGCTTGGTTTGCTGTAATCCTATTATAAAGTTATGTTTTAAAATTATAAAGTTATCCTTAAATTCATGTTTTAAAATTATATAGCGACAATTGCAATATATAGCGACAATCGCAACCGCATCCGCAATTTAAAGTCATGTTATAAAATTATAAAGTTATCCTTAAATTAATGCAATATATAGACATACCCAACAAGTGCCAGAAAGAAGAATTGGCAGAGAAAGTAGAAATTAATGGGTGGTCTCTTCTTCCTGAACAAAAAGAAAAGAAAGAAGAAGGTAAGAATCATGGATTATAATTAAATAAAGATATAGTAATAGTATTTAAAAAATTTATATGTTATATTAATATCACGTGACTATATTTTTGACAAACTTTTATCATTTAATTCATAAAATATACACAAATATTGAATGGTACTAACTTTTCGAAGAAATATGCAAAGGGAAGAAGTATAAGAAGAGCAATAATGTTCCTATAGACTGGAAAAACATATTTGCTAATTCCCATATTAAGAGCAGCTCTTGAGACAACATGAAAACCAGCATAACCAAATTGTAAAGCCAACATGGCTGCATGCAGTTGAAACCTTTCAGGAATTGAACACCGCATTCTCTTTGTAGAAACTGAACTTGAATCAGCCATTGTTGGAGAATAATTGTCACACTATCAATATAAAGTAGATAGAATATCGAACAAATAATTTAGGTTTAGTAAAATAGAGGTAGAAGGTGGTGAATAGAGGATGAAAGTTGAAGGAATATATAGGGCTTGTTGGAAAGGTTATTTAAAAACTGTTTTCTCTGTATTTAAAAACTAAATACAGAGAAAAACAACATTCTTTTAAATTTTTGTTTTTTGAAACTGATTTTAATTTGTTGTTTTTAAAACTATAAATTGTTAATAGGTAAATCACATTTTAGTTTTGATTTCTGGTATTTTTTAAAACACTAAAAAGACACCGTAATTAGAATTATTTTCATTATTAGCATTATTGTAAATAAATGACAATATATCTAAATGAAAAATTTCAAATTGATATATAGACTATTCACATTTTACAACTTTCTCCCCTATAATAATTAATAATAAGTCATATCAAATTAATATTTAAAGAAAGGATATTCATTTAAAAAAGTTAAATTCTTGATCAATTTTTTAAAGAATTTCTTCCAACAAACCTGTGATTTCAGAATGAACACCAAAATGGATTCAAGGTGGGATGCTTCAATGAATCTCTCGCCCAAAGGTTGACACACACACACGCTGAAGTGGTCACTAGGATGGAGTGCTACATCAAAGGTAAAGAAAGCAATGTGGAAAAGAAAGCTTGCGACGTCAAGGAGCGTGTACCCAACGCCAAGAACCCCCATTCCTCTAGGAAAAAAAATACACCTCGCACGTGAAGGACAAGTCTGTGTTCAAAAGAGTGAGGAAGGCGACATATAGTTTCACATATTTGAATATCCGCCGAGAAAAGATTTGGGATAAGGTATTCTACCAGCATAACATCCTGAAACCTCTTCCCCCAAAGGCCGAGGTGAAAGGATTTGAGCTTGAAAGGTGGTGTAATTTCCATAAGATCAAAGGGCATCATACCGATGACTACTGCCAGCTAAAGAAGGAAATAGAGAAGTTGATACAGGAGGGACACCTCAAGAAATTTATAAAGGCTGATTCTTCTAACCCCGCGAAGAGACATAACTCGCAATGGGCGGGAAGATGCCGGAAGCCTCTGGCCAAACAAAACCAAGGAATCATCATTGGGTGAGGGTAGTAAAGCGGTACATTATACCCTCAACACCATAGCAAGAGGATTTGTTGGGGTGGTGAGACCAGCTCCGCCCATAAAAGATACACCCTTCAAGTTCTGAGTGTAGAAAACCTCTCTGAGGTCAAGAGTATGAAGGTGTCGGAAGTCATGATTGTCTTCTCAGAAGAAGATGCATTCGACATCCACCCGTACAACGGTGATCCCATGGCCATCTCTGTTAAATGCAAGGAATGGGAGATCAAAAGGGTTCTGGTAGACCAGGGAAGCTCCGTCGACATACTATATTAGGACTCCTTCGAGAGACTATGTCTTGATCCCGAAGACTTAAAGCCTTTCTAGGGATCGTTTGTCGGGTTTTTACGGGAACAAGTGCGAGTGAAGGGATACCTCACCCTGAGGATCACATTTAGAGAGAAGGACAATGCCAAAGAAATAAAGGTTAAGTATCTAGTTATTCATGCCCCATCTTCGTATAATATGGTTATTAGGCGACCAACCTTTAACCAACTGGGAGTTGATTTATCTACCTTGTAATTATGCATGAAATACCCGCTCCCCAATGGGTAAGTGGGAGTTGTTTGAGGAGACCTGGAGATCGCCAAGAAATGTTGCGATGAAAACCTCAAGTTAATGAGGGCAGACTTTCTGAGCTTAAGAGAAAAGAAGGCCAGCCATGGGATAACATCACCAGGTGACGTGATGGGTATTTTCCGCAAGTATACGGAGTGTATCAGAGTAATATAAAAGGTTGTCGAATCCAAAGAGACCTAATGATCAATCTATCATTTTCTATTACTATGGTGTTTATCTAAAGCGATCATAAAAGAATTGGAATAGGAACAACAAAGTGAAAATAATAGACTTGAATAAATTCAGAAATGTAATACTGGAATATGGCTCTCATAGATCAATAGTACTCTTATTATTCCTAAGTAGAACTACTTACGGGACAAAGTTTTCTTCCTTGAAAAAGAATTAATTAAAAAGGAATTGTCGCTCTCGCATATTCGGAACCGGGTTTTACTCTCTAAATTATATCGTCCGCTCTCGCATGCTCGGTGCATTTTGCGTTAAAGTAGTGAAAAAACTTTTTTAGAAATTAGATTCTATTACTTAGTTAAAAAAATTTGTTGGAAAATTTAACTTTAAAGGGTTCCCAACTTTCGCTCGGATAACCGGATTCTAAACTTATAAGTGTGTCCTAGAATAGTTTTAAAATCACTTTCTAGAAATATCAAATTTCCCCCATTTTTTAGTAAAGTGCTCTCGCGGTGTTTATTAATCAAAAAATTAACAATTTTATCTTAAGTACCGGACGCCTTTCGATATTACCCGGCGTATCTACGGTTCTACTCTCGTAGTAACCAAATCAAAATTTATAATAGAAAATTTAAATAAAACCAAAACAGCATTAATAGTAATCCTAAAGAAATAACAGATTGGGTATCGCCGAATTGATGGTCCTCACATTCCAGCACTAGTAGATTAGTTGGACATGGTCATGGTAAATAATAAGGTGATGAATTGAAAATTAGAATTAAACATATCAAGCAATTCAATTAAAATTATGAATGTGCAATGGAATAAATTAAACTTCGAAATTAAAGTAAGGCAAGGAAATAACAAGCATGCAAAATAAATAAGCAAAAGAAATAAATAATACTGATAATAATAAGAACCTGCTCCAAACAGGGTCTTGAATCTGGTACAAAAATAAATTGAAAGAAAACTTGAATGCGAAAATAATGCTGGCAAGATTAACTGCTACAAAATAAAGTGCTTCAAACTCAATAACAACCGCAATGCAATAACCCTCTGATGTGAAGAGTTAAAGCTCTCGAAAATATAAATATATTGCTTAAGTTCTACTAAGCTTGGATGATCTCAAAAGTGAGTTTCAACAACTATTTATAGTGCTATAAAGCCCTGGAAACCAAGTCAAAGTTGTTGGATTTGTGTGAGAGAAAAAAGGGGAAATGGGGAGGAATACTTCGACTGGTTTGACCGCTTCGCTTTTATAGGGAATGGCGACCTCCATACCCCCTGTGGCAAACGTCACGTTCACAAAATCTGGGGACTTGGTCTTTTTGACAGTTGGGTCATGGGACACTTCAGCCACATCATGGCTACCTCCATAGACAACACCATGTTGGACGATGTGAGTGCAAAACATGCATTTTTCTCTTTTTTTCATCTGATTTGCCTCATTTCTTCGCATACGGCTCTCAAATGGTTAGGTACCTGAAATCTAGACAAAATATGAAGTAATAATAGAAATGAAAGAAAAATAACAATAAAACATGTGCAAGTCGATTGAAATATGCAGTGTGTTTTGGTGTTATCAAACTCTCTCATACTTGAACTTTTGCTTGTCATCAAGCAAAACCTGTGCTAAGAGGAAAAATAGTAACTCTCGGATAATCATTCTAGGCTATAGACTTTTCTTTGGTTATGGTCGTGTTGATAGGTGCTAACTTGCAAGCTAAGGGTATCTTAACAACACATTTCACATTTGTGGTCATAAATTTCCTTCTTATACAAACCAATCTACATCATGTTATTATGCCTAGGCCTAGCTTACTCATCCTATTTTTCTTTCTTTTTCATTCAGGCGCAATCACATTAAGCTCGTTATATGTACACACATGAAAAACGAACCTGTTAGTGACCATGATTCATATTATGTCAAAATTTTGATGAATATGCAATATTCTTAGAGGTTTCACAATCGTTAGGCTAACTGACCGGGTGAGGGTCACCTGACTTAGAAGGCGGATTCCTTTTTCTTTTTCATCTTTTCTGGATATTTTTTTCTTTTTCTTACTTTAGCACGGGATCATTCACCTGTTGTCATCGATCTGCTTACTCACTGGTAATTCAGGTGTTGTTGTCTGCTAAGATAAACTACTTAAAGACTCATTTAGGGGTGAGATTTCAAGGCCATGGCATAACAAGTATCCAGATCGATCTCTATAATTAGGAGACTTACGGTGTTAAAATGATACTAATCTTTTGGGGGTTTTCCTGTGTCTCTAAAACCTATCCTTAACTTGTCTAATAGTCTAAAATTTCAAAATAAACACATGTTTTCTTTTTCAATTTTTGCTATGGCTCAAGAAATGGAATAATTAATAAATAGTGGAAAACTGCGCATAAAGACTCGACAACA
This sequence comes from Lathyrus oleraceus, assembly GCF_024323335.1. Lineage (NCBI taxonomy): Eukaryota > Viridiplantae > Streptophyta > Magnoliopsida > Fabales > Fabaceae > Lathyrus > Lathyrus oleraceus. The sequence goes on from NC_066582.1 coordinate 95,217,440, forward strand.
CATGAAATGAGACAACAAACAAACTAAACTAGTGAATGAAATCAAAAGCAATCATAATAAAACATGAAATCTAGCTAAAAACGAGAAAATAATGAAAACGGTAAGGTTCCTCTCCCACACTTAAACTAAACATTCTCCCCATTGCTTCCATAAAAGGTTAAAAGGGAACAGTAGAATCTGGAAGATCTAATACTGATGGCCTTCATCGCCCTCTCCTATCTGGTCTTGATGTCACTGATGACAACTCTTGCTCTGGTGGCGTGAACTCTGGAATATCACGATCTGCTGAACTCGTGCCGACAGCGAGGCATTGGACGCATGTAGGCTCTGGAGGTTCCCTAGTATAGACGCCTGGTTAGCTTGCACGCGAATAAAATCATGTTCATGTGAAGCTTGTAGACGCATCTGTTGGGTTGTCATGGTGGCTTGGGCTTCCAATACATATCATAGGGAGCAGTCTGTTTGGTGTTGTTATTCTCGCATGAACTCCATCATATATTTCTATTGCTCATACATTGTGTAAAACAAGTCATCACGCTCCTTCTCACGAGCTCTTTGTTCCCGCATCATATATTTATCATAATAGTAACTAGAGTAGGTGCCTGGAAAAGGGTTAGAAGGACAATGTGTAGTGTGTGCAAGTGAAAAATTTGGGGGAGGGGGTTATGAACTGGAGACATATTTCTCTGATCATACTCGTCATCAATATCATCAGTGGCTATATCATCCCGAGGGATGTTTTTGGGTATCTGGTTAGTGGTTGGGGCAGCATGCAAATCATAAGTCCAATTTTCTCTCCTTCGTAGATCGGTACGATCAGGACAAGAAAGAAAAACACTCTCGATTGCTTTGTTGTGAACCATGAGGTGGAAACCTCATTCCCTCCTAACTCTACACAGTCGCTGGTTTCTGAGGAATTTTAGGTCAATGGTGCGGGTTGGTGGAGGTTCTAAAGTAGCAAGTTCTTGATCTAGCCCTAGAGCACGCGCAAGGAAGGTAATCAATCCTCCAAAATAAATGGCTCCTTTATTTTTCAAAACTGCACACATGTGGGCCACCATGAATGGGCCAGGTTTAATGGTCTCTGTGTGAGTGCAGCTTGCAGATAGAACATCTCTTTTCCATTCAGCTTAATTAAGTTTTCCCGGCCAAAAATGGTATCTGCCAATATTTGGTGAAAGACACGGATGGTAGGGTTATGAATTTATGATGTCAAGTTACCCTTAAAAGTGTTTGTCAAAAAACCTGTTAATCCATGCCAAATTGTACCTGCCTCAAAATCCCAATCAGTTTCTATTGGTGCTTCATACGGGACAGCTTCCCCGTGAGGAAATGTCAACAACTCTGCAATTTGATATGTAGTATACTCATATTCTATATTAAACATTCGGAATTTAAGTGCGCATGTAATGCTTGTTGTGTTTGGATTAACAGAATAGATAAGTGAACTTAAAAACTCTCGTGTCAAATTCACGTAAGTGTGGTCTCTACGTTCAAATAGATCTTGCAATCATAATGTTCAACCAAATAATTCACACTATTGTAAATCCCTAGCCTGTGCAAGAAAACATTGTCGACATACCTTGTGGAGAAAATGTTGCGGCTCATAAAATCTTCATACTTCTTACTTTTCTTGGTGTCATCCCTTCCTTGTCAAAAAATGAGACCTTCATCAATCATTGCTGCCATTTTTGTTGATTTTGTGGAAAAATGAAGTATTTTGGTGAAGGTGTGAGAATGTGGGATTTTGAGGTTGACGAAATTGTAGATTTATGGAGAAGGTAATGTGAATTGGAGTTATGGAGAGTAAATGTAAGTGAGTGGTGTTTTTATGTGATTTAATGGTGGAAGAGAATGGGTTTGGGAAGAATAAGCTAGGTTGAAAATGGGGAAAAGTGATTTTTCCGCTTCTGTCCCATTTTTGACGTTCCAGGACCTGTGGCGGACGACACCATTCCATGGCAAATGCCATATGTGTTATTTTGGCAAATGGGCTTTTGCTGTGAATTTGTGGGCTTCTATGGATGTTTGGGTGCATTTTGGGGGGTGTTGGCAATTTCTTGAAGGTTTGCTTTGCTAGATTGTCAAAATTGAAAGATGAAACTTGCATAGGGGATAGAAATAATAATAATAATAATAATAATAATAATAATAATAAGGCTTAAATACACTTTTGGTCGCCCTAGTTTGGGCGTTTTAAACAACTGGTCCCCCTATTACAAAACCTGCGATTTTGATCCCTTAAATTTGATTGCGTTTGGATTTGCATGATCCCCTATCCAATTTTGATTATGTATCAATTCATTGATGATGTGGCAGGTATTATTTGGATACATGTCATCATTTTCAAATATTTTAATTCCCATCTGGATACTTTAATTTAGAAAATATTAAAAAACATTTTGGAAATTGAAAAATAAATTATAAATTAGTGAAAAAGGAATTAAATTCATCCTCATTCGTTGCCTTTGCTTGTTCTTCAGAAATTGAAACCCTAATCCCATTTTGGCAACCCCTAATATCTCATTTTGTATTTGTGCAATTTGTTCATAAATTGAAACCTAATCTTATTACACATTGAAATTTGTGAAGCATTCGTGCAATTTGTTACGACGATGAAGAAGTTTGGAAGTCAAAAGGAGAGGGTCAAATATTGTGTAAGCTATGTATTATTGTCCTTGTGGTCCCCTTAGTTTAGTATTGATGTGGTACTTGTGGTCCCTGGTGTTAGTTTATGTTTGTTTGATTTAATTTTTGTCTTTTTTTTAGGCCTGCTATGAGTAATAAGATTAGGTTGAGAATACATCATAGGGGTAACTTAGTTGAGACACATGTAAAATGGTATGTAAATGGGGAAGTTACTGAGATGAACTAGAGTTGGGATTTTGATTATATGTCTTACATGGAGTTAGAGGATATGATTAAGAGTGAGGGTTATATAAATATAAAGTGCTTGTGGTATTAGCACCCTGCATATAATTGTTCTCATGGTCTGAGACCCTTGAACAATGATCAGGATGTACTGTAGTTTTCAAAAGATATTGTAGGATATGATGTAATAGATGTGTGTGTGGAGCATAATGTGGGGATTCCACAGATTATTGATGATAGTGAACTAGCTGCTGAACTAGATGTTGAAGATGATGTAATGCACTGGGTTTAAAACTGTAGATGTTACTGAGGAAGTCATTATTGCTGAAGAAGTAAGTACTGATCCTAATGGTGTTGTTAAAGAAGGAAATACTGATCCTAATGGTGTTGTTGAAGAAGGAAATATTGATCCTAATGGTGTTGCTAAAGATGGTGTCACTACTGATCCTAATGATGGTGGTGTTGAAGAAGAAAATACTGATCCTAATAGTGTTGCTGAAGATGATGTCAGTATTGATCCTAATGGTGTTGTTGAAGAAGAAAATATTGATCCTAACATTGTTATTGAAAATGATATTGATGGGTGTTATCCGCAAGTATACGGAGTATGTCCAAGTAATATAAAAGATTATCGATCCCACAGAGACGCATGTCAATCTACCGATTACTATTGTTACGTTGTATATCTAAGGCTAATTTAAACAGAGTGTAATGCGTACAGAAAATAAAAACAAAAAATTGAATTCAGAGAAATAATACTGGAATGTGATTCACTTCGATATAACAATACTCCTATTGTCTAGTAGTAACACTTACGGGGAAATATTTGCTTCTTGAAATAAAAGTTAATTAAACAGGAATTGTCGTGCTAGCGTAATTGGAACTGAGTTTTACTCTCTAATTTATACCTTCCATTTGTCACATATGGTCGGCGCTTACCGTGTTAAAGTAGTAAACTCATTTTTTAAGGAAATAAACTCTTAGCTCAATTGGAAAGTGATTTTGATTTGAAAGTTTGACTTAAAAGGGTCCTGGGCTTTCGCTCGGATAACCGGATCCTAAATCTATAAACGCGTCCAAAAATAGTTTTACAAACGCCTTCTAATAATATCAAAATTTCCTAATTAATTAATAAAGCGCTTTCGCTGTTTTTATCAATTAAAAACTAACCAACCTTTATCTAAAGTATCGGACGACTTTTGATCTTACCCGACGTAATCACGATTGTTACGTAAATAGAAACACGGTCCCATTTATGTAACGGCCGATCCATTTAAGTTCAGAAAAATTATTTAAAATCAAAGTCAGCCCCTAAAGTATTTCTACAAAAACAACATATGAAGTACCATCAAAACGACGGTCCTCACATCCCATCACAATAAATTTAGCTGGACATGACTACGGTAAACATTGCGTATAATTGATTTGTAGAATAAGTCATTTAGGGGTTAAAAACGTGATAAGTGTGTGATTGGTTTCCAAAAGAACGAAAGTGCCACTCTTAAGTTCGGTTCGAAGACAAAATCCCTTTTTTGCGGTAAAAGAAATTAAAACAAGTAGATCATGCGGTAAAGTACACAAAGTAGAGCAAGACAATAATGTAAATAAATTTAAAATGGGATAGGAAAATAAAGAATGTAAAGCGGTGCGGGAAATTAAATAAAGTAAAGACAATGCGATATATAATAAATTACGAATTGAAATAAAACTTCTATGCTACGCTGAAGAATCTGATACAATGCTGGAAAGTAAATCTGACTTGAAGATAAATTTGACAGGAAAATAAACTTCTATGCTACGGTGCTCCAATCTCGATAAAAATAATAGTGCGATAACCTCTCGATGTGACAGATTATCGCTTTGAATACTGAGTTTATGCGTAATGTTGAAACTAAGATTGGATGCCCTAAACTAAGAATCTAAGACCTATTGATAGTGTAACCATGCCTTGGGGTCCACGCAGACCATTCAAAATTTGTGTGATAGAATTTCTCTAGTCATGGGAAAGTGCTCCAACTTCCTTGACTGAAACCTTCATTTAGGTAGATGGCGCCCGCCATCCCCTACTTGGTGCCCACCAAGTGTGTAAGGAGTGGGAGACATGGTCTTGAGACCGTTGGGACGTGGTCAAACCATGACACCTCATGGCGCCCTCCTTGGCCAACACCAAGTGGGACACCATGTGTGTATTTTTCACCTAAAATCTCTGATTTTTGCTCTTTTCACATCGTTTCTTCGTTGGAGGCTTATTAGGGCACTGTTACCAAAAAATGAAACAAAACACAAGCATAATACAAGAAATTAACAAATAAAATACAATAAAAATGTTCAATCCGAGCCAAATACACAGTGTGTTTTAGCGTTATTAAATTCTCCCACACTTAAACCTTTGCTTGTCCTCAAGCAAAAACTCTTATAAGCACAAAAGATAAACAACAACACACAAGTATTAAATTTCGGTTAGAGACTTTAGTTCGATCAATGATGCTCTGATAGGTACTAACTCGTGAACTAAAAACATCATAATAACACTTTCCACGGACTGCGGTCATAAATTTCTTTTCTATACAAACAAATCCATATCACGATAATATTATTGGTTCTATGTGTTGGCATCAATTTTGGTAAAACCTAGAGTTATCACAAGTTGTCACGCGTGTTGTCTTGACATGTGATATCAGTTTCCTGCAGGATGTTTAAATATGGTTGTGCAGGATTTAGCTAAGATGTCAGACCCGATTTTAAGACATGTGTATACAGAACATTCAGTCTGAATGTTATATATCTTAAGATTGCGCTTTTCATGCAAATCTGTGTGTGATTATGTGGAGATTGAATGCGTTATTCAAGGAGTAATTTGATTTAAAACCAGAATGATCTATTTTCCAATAAGGGATGATTAGTTGTCGTTAATAAGAAGATACGCAAGGAAAATAGATTTAGGGTTTTATGATGCCCAGGCCCATTCAAAAGCTTCTATTTAAAGGCCATGTAAGACCTGGTTTTAACAGACAAGAAACAAACAAAATAGTGAGAGAGTTTCAAGGTTTTAGTCTTGTGTGAGCTTGTGTATTGTGAGCCATTTATTCATCTTATTGATGATTGAATTGGACTGACTTTTGTGTTGTAATTTGTCCACTCTAAGCTTTGAAGCATGAGTGTGTGTTTACTTGGTTGAAGCTTTTAAGCAAGATCAAGTATGTGTTCTTGAAGAGTGTCTTCTTCCTTTGTGATATTTGTTTTTATATCACTGCTGTGATTGAGGGGGAGTGAGTAGGGTCTCGTATCTAAGAGTTCTTAGATAGAAGTCACACGGGTAGAGATTAGGTGAAAAGACTGTAACTTAAAGTTGTTTACTGAGAGACTTTGAACTAATTCTATTTATTGGATTTCCTTCCTGGCTTGGTAGCCCCCAGACGTAGGTGAGTTTGCACCGAACTGGGTTAACAATTGCTTGTGTCACTTGTTCTATTGTTTCTTTGTCTTTTATCCTATTTATATTTTAGTTGTTGTTCAGATATTAGTGTCGTGACATTACCTTCAACATCTCATATCTGATACCAGAATATCAATTGGTATTAGAGTAGGCATCCTTCTCTGGTTTTGGGTGAGATCTTAGGAGGTTACTTTCTGGTACTATGGATAGAGACGGAGGATCTGTACACAGACCACCAATTCTGGATAGATCTAACTATGACTATTGGAAACCTCGAATGGTAGCCTTCTCGAAATCTTTGGATAATAAGGCTTAGAAGGTTGTTCTAACAGGCTGGGAACATCCCTTCATTACTAAGGAAGGAGAAGTTACAACTAATAAGAAGGCTGAGGAAGAATGGACCAAGGAGGAGGATGAACTATCTCTTGGAAACTCTAAAGCATTGAATGTTATATTCAATGGGGTTGATAAGAACATCTTCATACTGGTGAACAACTGTGAGGTGGCTAAAGATGCTTGGAATATTCTCAAAACCACTCATGAAGGTACCTCTAGAGTGAAGATGTCTAGATTGCAGCTGCTTACTACTAGGTTTGAGAATTTGAGGATGAAAGAAGATGAAAGTATTCATGACTTCCATATGAATATCCTTGAAATTGCTAATGCCTCAGGAGCCCTAAATAAGAAGATGTCAGATGAAAAGCTTGTGAGGAAAATTCTCAGGTCACTTCCCAAGAGATTTGCCATGAAAGTGACAGTCATAGAAGAATCTCAAGATATCTGTAATATGAGAGTGGATGAGCTAATTGGATCCCTCCAAACATTCGAGTTGGGAATGAGTGATGGATCTGAAAAGAAAGTCAAAAGCATAGCCTTTATGTTAAACACTGAAGAGAAAGAGGAAGACAGTAGTCAGGATACTGATGAAGATCTAGCAAATGATGTAGCATTACTGGGGAGACAATTCAACAAACTCCTGAAGAGGATGGATGTAAGGTCAAAGTCTAATGTCAAGAACAACTCATTTGACATCAGTAGGTCCAATGATGCTGGAAGAAGAACAAAATCTGAGGAAAAATCCAAACAGGGCAAAGGAATTCAGTGCCATGAATGTGAAGGGTATGGACACATTAGAGCTGAATGTGGGACCTACCTTAAGAAACAGAAGAAGAGTCTTGCTGCTACTTGGTCTGGTGAAAGTGAAACAGAAGGACAGTCTGCCAATCTTGTGACTGCCTTGACTGGAAGATGGGGTTCTGATGAAGACTCAAGTGATGATGAAGTAACCTTTGATGAATTAGCTACTACCTACAGGAAGTTGTGTTACAGGAGTGAAGAAGTGTGTCAACAAGTGGAGAATCAAAAGAAATTGATAACCCAACTAGAGGATGAGAAGACAGAACACTTAGAAACCATTTCTAAGTTGAAGATCGAAGTCGTGTTCCTGAACTCCAAACTGGATGAGATGACAAAGTATGTCAGAATGCTAAACAGTGGATCTGACACCTTAGACAAAATCCTCCAGACTGGAAAGATGGCAGGAGACAAGACTGGCCTTGGGTTCAATGAATCCTCTCCTGAGTGTAGTCCCACTGGTAGAAAACCAAAGATGTCACGTCGGGTGTCTCAACATCACAAGGAAAGACAACATAAAGGAAAACACCAAAGATGGAGATGTTATTACTGTGGGAAATTTGGCCACATAAAACCATTCTGCTTTAAGTTGTATGGTATCCTAGTCTTACTCATCATTAACCTAGACCCAAACACCACATCCCTGTTAACAGAAAACAGTGGGTTCCTAGGGTTGGTGCTACTTGTAAGACCCTAATTTTGACCCTAAGATCCCTCATGGCATCATATCATTGCTCATTGCATTGCCTCAAAGATCATAGCACGTGTAGCTCTTTACCCTTGGGTTGGGACTAGTGTGAGTTGGTTTGAGACCACCAATCATGCTTGAATTGTGTATTATTGCTTTTCCTATTTTGTTTACTAACCAAAAGCACAAAAATATGTCACTAACATCTTTTGTTTGGAAGCATAAGCAGTCATGTGATCCAAGGCTCCTAGGAGGCTCCTATGCTCAATGAAGTGGCCAGATGAAGATGAAAGCAAGCATGACAATGGTTCACAAAGCTCTCAATCATAATATATGTCTCCCAAGTATCTCAATTTTCCAATTTGATCAAGATAAACCAAAGGGCTTGAGGATTGTTTCTCAAGGAAACCCTAATTCAACTATGCATTGATTGTGCCTTGCTCATGAAGCAACCTCAACCTATGATCAAATTCAATCAAGGGAAGTTCTTTCATTCATCATTTTATGCATATATGAGCCTATGTTAGTGTCCTCAATCATTCATTCATCAAGATTTGATGTTTGGCCTTGAGAAGTTGACCAGTCAATTCATCTGACCAAATTGAAACCCACTGAGACCTAACTTTTGATGGGTTTGTCAAATGAAGTTGACCTCAAGATCAAACATGTTCTTAAGAAGCATGTGAACAACTTTCATGTTCATCAAAAATTCATTTGAAACTTGGAAGGTCATCATTCACTTCAAAACATTATAGGTCATTTTGACTGAAACCCTAATTTTGGGTCAACTTCCCAAATACCTAATTCCTTTATTTTTTATGATTTTGAGGTAATATCAATTGCATTGGAAAGCTTAATATTTCTAATTCAAATGTTATGTTGGACAAAATTTCATAATCCTAAAATAAACACAGGTGATAAAACAAAACATTATAGGTCACTTTGGACCAAAACCATTGAATGTTGAAAAAGTCCAACTTCAAGTGCCCATACCTTTCTCATCAAAAATCCAAATGATACAAAATATAAGTTCCAATTGATCATTTTGAAAAGATCTACAACTTTTATGTTGGAGGTTTTTCCATTTGAGGCTTGCATCATTGAACTAGAAGGGCTTGAAGTTGGTCACTTTTAACAAATTTTTCAAAAGCATGTTTTGTACCTCAAACTTCATGATCAATTTTCACAATTTTCCAAACTCCAAATGGATTTTTGTCCAACATAGCTTTTGTTCCTTATGTCAAGACCTTTCCAACCATTACTCACATGCCTATGTTTGAATTTCCTATGTAGGACTTTCGAAGAGGGGAACATTTATGCCCAATTATGGAATTTACATTGAATCTTCATGCACAAGCAATTGCCATTCAAATCACACATCCATTTCACTTCAGAATGAGCTCAGCTTGCATTTCCAATTGATTTTGGGCCTCACATGCACCTGTACAGGCCCATGCATGGAAGACCTAATGATCATGCACACGGATTCTTCACCTCATTGCCTGCAGCTGCAGCTATAAATACATGCCTTGCCTCATTCAAATTTGACCCTGGATTCAACCTGAAGCTCTGCAGAAATTTAAACCCAACCATACTAGAGGAATTCTGATTTTATTTTCTCAAATTCAAACTTGAATTTCAACTTCCTTGGTTGATCTTCAGTTTCTAATTCCTAAGCCTATCATCATCATCATCTCCTGATCAAGTTGGAAGCAAGAATTGGAGCAGATCGTGCTGTTTAAAGTTGCACTTCAAAGGTTTATGCTCAAACTATTTTGATCTATATCTCTTCATATAATATGATTTGCTTGTGTACAAATGGTTTTCTAAAGTCCTCGTGTAAGAGGCAAGCCAATGGTGGCTTTGATTTTGTGAATTGGAACACTTCAGTTCATGCACCTGGATTTTCCATCTCAGATTTCTCATTCCATGGAGATCTTGAAGATAATCCAAGGTTACAGGGGTGATGTACATCACCCCAACTTCATTTTGATATAAGGATCATGCATTTTGGTTGAGGTTTGAAAACCTGCAACTGGTGGCCAGAAACAGTTAGCTCACCGGAGAAGACGGTGGTTTCCACCACCGTCCCCACTTGGACGCCTCTATGGCCATTGGATCTCATGCGCGCATTCCAATCTCAGCCTTTGCTTCTTTTGACTTTTTTTAAATCCAATGTGTTTCGCGCTTGACTCATGTACATGGTACGCGCGCACTTCTGAGCCCTTGGATGTTGCCACGTCAGTTAATGAAGTCCATCCAAGGGGCGCTGATTTTCCTATTTTCTATTTTTCTATTTTTATTTTCTTTTATTCCATTTATTTTCAAAAATTCGTAACTCTTTTATTTGGAATCACAAAAATATGAGACCAATTGCAAAAAATTTCTTTGAAAATCTAGTTTCATAATCTGATTTTTAATTATTTTTATGATTCCATTTAATATTTTTTGTGAATTATTTTGTTTTTAATAGTTTTTATTTCATTTTAAATACTTTTTGATATTCAAAAATTCCAAAAATATTTTCTTAACACATATGGATGATGATAAGTCTATGAAAAATATTCTCATCAATTTCTTAATTAATTTGAGATTTATTTGATATTTTTATTCATTTGTGTTATTTTTCTTGATTTTTAATTGTTTAAAAATAGTTTCTGTTTTCAAAAAATGTTGAGAAAATTTGTCAAACCTTGTTTGACCATGTTAGACTTATGATGATTCAATTGGACCTATCCAAGTTGATTTGAATTGAATTTGAAGTTTGATCATACTTTGTTCATTTTATTTTATGTTTTATTTTAGTTTCCAAAAAATACCAAAAATATGTTTGACCTCTATTGACTTCTAATCATCATTTCACTTCTGTTTACCATTGGTTGATGTTGATTTCATTCACATTTGATCATTGTGTTTTGGTTATGTCACTTGAATTCTCATTTTGTCCATTTCATTTCATCTTCATCTTCTTCTTTTTATTTTGGCCAATGAGTTAATGATTTGTGGTTAGCTTTGACATATGAGAGGCTTAACCTTCTTTGATCCAAATCCAATTCAACTTGATCAAAGATTAAGTGAATTGCTTTGTGTCCAAGATAGGTTGCTTCTTCGTCAAGCAAAAAACCTAAAATCCTTACAAGGCCTTCCTTCTTTTCTTTTGGCATGGCAAGTTGTAGGAGCTTGGCTTACTAGTCATGGTCTCTAACTTGTGTTTATTTGCCTATAGTTTTATTGACCGGCCTCAGATAGGTGTGACTACTACATTAGTCCACTTACGATTGCTTAACATAGCGCTAAATTGCCTTATGGCACACTAACACTAACTACTAATTACTAACTTTAATTCAAGCATTTAATTCTTGCAATTTACTTTAATGCAATTTAATTTCTTGCTCATTTATTCATATTGCCTTTTCCCTTTGCTCACTTGAGCTCATATTTTATGTTTATGCTATTTTCTTTTTGCTCACTTGAGCTCATTATTGTGACTTTGTGATTGTTTTTGTAATTGTTTGTGTGAACCCAATACAAAAAGGAGAAAGGACTTAGAATTAGGACATTACCTATGCTTAAAGGAGTTCATGAGCAACTAGGCCTCATGCCTTTAGAATGCTAAACTTGTTGAAGAGCAACTAGGCCTCATGCCTTTAGAATGCTAAATCTTAAAAGTTGACTTGAAAGGACCCCTAATCTAAACTCATTCTTTGTCCATTCCTCTTATTGCATTGTGAACTTTTTGATTGTTTATTCTTGTATGATAGGGAATCCAAAGTTGAGATAGTAAGAAGGACCATTGTCATGAATAGCCAAGTTAAGAGAGACAAGCTAAATGGAGATCCTAGGAGCTTGATTAAATATTTGTTTGATTGCTTGAGTTAATTGCTAAGTCCAAAGGAAAGGAGCAATCTTGAATCATCTTTATGATCTCAAGAAAGGGAACTCCAAGGGTTTTATCTCTTCTCTTATCTTTGCATGTTTAGGACTAGCCCTTCTCTTGTTCTCTCCACTCTAACCCAAGCCAAACTCATTTTGTGCAAACATTGACATTGTTTTCAAAACTAGAAACCTAGGCCATATGCCTTTGATTTTTTTCAAAATCTTTTCATTAATACTCATTGTGAATGAATCTTAAGTCAGCTTTCACTTCATTTTGTGAATACTTCTAATTTGTAAATACAACTCACTTCAAGTGATTTTTGTGGTTCCAATGGCCACCTTTGCTAAACTTTTCATAAACATTAGTCATTAGGTTTGAGTTATCATAATGGTTGATGTAAACCTCACCTTATCCTTAGTGATTGGACTATAAGTCTTCCATACTTATTATAGGGTGGATCCCTCACTAGTATGTTGAAGCTCTCCTCACATGGTCGATTGTTGGTTTAGGTTGAGTTTTCTCACTTTGATAACAAAAGACCTTAAGGCTTTTGACAAATCAATTCACCCATATTTTAAGATTTTTACCCCGAACTACGAGGTTTCGATCCTATCTTTGTGATGGTACGTAGGCAATGGGTTCATCCATTCAAACAACAAAATTGTAAATAATATGTATATTCTTTTCTCATCTCCCCATTCTTGTTTGCACGAATCTTTTCACAAATACCAACCTACAATGCACACTTGCAAAAAGGGTTCCCTTAGAGTACTAAGGATGTTTTGGGTGCTTAAAACCTTCCCATTTCATAATCAACCCCCTTATCCAGATCTCTGACATTTTTATTAGTTTTTTATTTGATAAAACTTCTTACTTGGTTTTTGTTCGCTTTCTAACCTTTCCTTTGGATAAATAGAAGTGCGGTGGCGACTCGAATTGTATGATTTACTTTTGATTTAGTTAATAAATCTAAAGGTAACGAATACCCCACTACACTACTAACTTGATAGCTCACACTTCCTTCAGAGTTTCAGCCAAAGAAGACTGGTATTTTGACAGTGGTTGCTCCAAACACGTGACTGGAAGCAAAAACCTGCTAATTGACCTTCAACATCATGCCACCAGCTATGTGACTTTTGGTGATGGAAGAAAAGGTGAAATCAAGGGGATTGGAAAGCTAAATTGTCCTGGAGGCCCTAACCTTGATAATGTGCTGCTTGTTAAAGGATTGACTACAAACCTGATCAACATCAGTCAACTATGTGACCAAGGTCTAAATGTGAACTTCACAAAAACTGAATGCTTGATTACTAATGCAAAAAAATAAGGTGATCACGAAAGGAGTCAGGTCTAAGGACAACTTCTATATGATGGAATCTATTAATGTTGTTGTTGATGATCAAGAGACTGATGTCACAGACGATGTTAAAACATCTCTAAATGATGCCCCAGCTGATCTCCTGGACAAAAGTAATGAGAGTGAGTCCACTCAAGCTAAACCTGAAGCTGATAAAATTAATAAGGGACCCTCTATCATAATTCAGAAGGATCATCCGAAAGATCTCATTATAGGAGACCCAAATAAAGGGGTCACCACTAGATCAAGGGAAGTGATCTCACATGCCTATTTTGTGTCCAAGATTGAGCCCAAGAATGTCAAAGAAGCCTTAACTGATGAATTTTGGATCAATGCCATGCAGGAAGAGTTAGGCCAATTCAAGAGAAATGAAGTGCGGGAATTGGTTCCAAGACCTGAAGGAATAAATGTTATTGGAACAAAGTGGGTTTACAAGAATACATCTGATGAAAAAGGTGTGGTTACTAAAAATAAAGCAAGATTGGTAGCACAAGGATACACTCAAGTTGAAGGAGTTGACTTTGATGAAACATTTGCCCTTGTAGCTCGCCTGGAGTCGATTAGATTACTGCTCGGAGTGGCATGTATTCTGAAGTTTAAACTGTTCCAAATGGATGTGAAAAGTGCCTTCTTAAATGGCTACTTAAATGAGGAAGTGTATGTTGAACAACCTAAAGGGTTCACAGACCCAACTCTTCCAAAGCATGTGTATAAGTTGAGGAAATCCCTCTATGGGTTGAAACAAGCTCCTAGAGCTTGGTATGATAGACTCACAGTGTTTCTCATTGACAATGGATACAGGAAGGGAGGCAATGATAAGACTTTATTTGTCAAAAATGAAGGAGGAAAGCTCGTGGTGGCTCAGATGTATGTGGATGATATTGTGTTTGGTGGGATGTCAAATAAGATGGTTCAACATTTTGTTGAACAAATGCAGTCTGAATTTGAAATAAGCCTTGTTGGAGAACTAACTTATTTTCTTGGGCTACAAGTCAAGCAGATGGAAGATTCTATCTTTCTATCTCAAAGCCAATATGCCAAAAATATTGTTAAGAAGTTTGGCATGGAGAATGCAAGCCACAAAAGGATACCTGATCCTACTCATCTGAAAGTGTCTAAAGATGAAAATGGTGTCAGTGTGGATCAAAGTCTCTACAGAAGCATGATAGGGAGTTTGCTATATCTCACAGCAAGCAGACCTGACATTGCTTTTGATGTAGGTGTATGTGCTAGATATCAAGCTGAACCAAAAGTAAGTCACATAAACCAAGTGAAAAGGATCCTAAAATATGTCAATGGCACTAGTGACTATGGGATGTTATACACTCATGGATCTGAATCTATGTTGTATGGATATTGTGATGCTGATTGGGCTGGAAGTGCTAATGATAGGAAAAGCACATCAGGAGGATGCTTCTTCTTGGGGAACAACTTAATATTATGGTTTAGTAAGAAACAAAATTGTGTGTCTCTATCCACTGCTGAAGCTGAATACATAGCAGCTGGAAGTAGTTGCTCTCAACTGGTGTGGATGAAACAAATGTTGACTGAATACAATGTCACGCAAGATGTCATGACATTGTACTGTGACAACCTGAGTGCTATAAATATTTCTAAGAATCCTATTCAACACAGCAGGACAAAACATATTGATATCCGTCACCATTTTATTAGAGAACTCGTGGAGGATAAAATTGTAGCCCTAGAGCATGTTGCTACTGAGATGCAGTTAGCTGATACTTTTACAAAGGCCTTGGGTGCAAATCAATCTGAATTCCTAAGAGGGAAATTAGGGATTTATATTTATGAAAATTTGTAGCAATTAATATGGAGTGGAAAAGGTAATCAAATTATTGTATGCTTTTTTAAAATAAAGTGCCCCCTTTATGGTAAATCATCACCTAGTCTTGGAAATACCATCTATTACCTTTTCACACGCAACCTCACTACCTACTCCAACATTTCCAACTCCCTGCTTCTTCCTCAAACTCCTCTGCTAGGGAAACTGAAATTTTTCCACAGAAACGTCAAGATGTCACAACATCAAACTCCATCTGGTTCAAAAACTACTAAGCCTACTCACAAGGATAGCACTCCTTCCATGAACTTTCTCGATGATGAGATTTTGGATGTGGTCCCTTTGTCTGTTATTCCAGGAGATGCCCTTGATTTAAACCATCCCATGGATGCATCAACTTCTGCATGCCCCAATCAAGGTAACAACTCTAGTATCCTTCTATCTTAACTCACGCCACTAGTTCTAAGGAAGATGTGCACCACACTGATCGTGTCATAAGAAACCTAGTCACCAGAATCCTTAATGAAGGACATTCTGTGAAGGGAGTCTCTACTCTCCTGTCTAAAATGTACCCCTCTCCTGAGGTTGAACCTCATAGTGAGAAGGATGAAGATTCCTCTAGATCTGAGAAGGACATGGTTGCTGAAGGTTTTGCTCTCTAGGGCAAACCGTGTCTGGTAAAAGAAAATTTGTGGCATTTACAACTACCAATTCTTCTTATTCTGAGAAGCATGATTCTGCAAACAATGTGATTGACCTAGAGGATGATAGGTCTGATGATCAAGATGATAGCTTACTTCATCACTTAAAGCCTAGTGTGGCTGAGCGTATGAAGACTAGAAAAGGTAGATTTGTGGCTGAAATGATGTCAGCTAAAACAGCTAAGAAGACTGTTGGTGTAGGTCCTCCCAAATCTTGGAGCAAAGTTGATGTGAAGAAGAGGAAGGTTAGAGAAGTTTCTGAGTCTGACGAAGATGTTGACGAAGATGTCCCTGACATCTCCCCTGTGAAGAGGACCACTGTGAGGAAGTCCCTTGTGAAAGTTGTTGTTATGCATTTGGATAATATCTCTTTCCATCTTGAAGATGGAGCTTTCAAATGGAAGTTTGTGATTCAAAGAAGGGTGGTTGTAGAGAGAGAGTTAGGAAAGGATGTTGTTGAAGTCAAAGAGGTCATGGACCTAATAAAGAATGTTGGGTTAATGAAGACTGTGGTTAGGTTATCTCAGTGCTATAAGGTATTGGTTAAGGAATTCATTGTCAATATTCCTAAAGATATTGTTGATAAGAACAGCAAGGAATTTTGCAAAGTATTTGTGAGAGGTGAGTGTATCACATTTTCTCCCACTATTATTAACAATTTTCTGGGAAGAAGTATAGAGGGTGCAGGTGAATTGGAAGCTACAGACAATGAGGTCTGTAGAGAAATTACAGCAAGGCAAGTGAAAGAGTGGCCTATTAAAAAGCATCTTCCTGCTGGGAAGCTGACTGTTAAGTATGCCATATTGCATAAAATAGGATCTGCAAATTGGGTGTCTACCAACCACATTTCCACAATTTCTAATACCCTTGGAAGATTTATCTTTGCTGTTGGAATCAAACTAAATTTTGAGTATGGTAGATTTATGTTTGAACAAATTGTCAAGCATGCTTCTACTAATGCAGTAAAGTTGCCTATAGCCTTTTCCTCTATGATTTGTGGGATTATCCTGAGTCAACACCCTAGGATTCTGAGTACTAATGACCTACCAAGTAGAAGAAAACCTACTCTATCACTACACTATAAACTATTTGAAGGCAGTCATGTCGAAGACATTGTTATGACATCTGCTATGAAAAAGCCAGCCTCAAAAGTTGGGCTTATTGCTGAGCTGAAGGAAACGTGTAAAGAGCTGGGTGAAGGGATAAGGGTAGCAACAACTAGGAAAGAATCGTTGGAAGCCCTGATTGCAAGCTTGGAGCGAGCTGAAGGTGAGAATATGGAACAGGCTAAGGAAGCTGAAGCTCAAACCTCTAGTGAGAGGTTTGCAACTAATGATGAAACAAGTGGCAATTCTGTTTCTGATGCTAATAAAGCTGCAAGCTCAAGCTCCTCTAATTATCTCTTTTGGATTTGGCCCCCATTCATGTGATGATGTTTTTGTTGCTATTTTTTTGGGATTTTCTGGGTTTTGGCAGTTATGTTCTGCTATTATGATGTTTACTTTTGTTGGATTGTATCTCAGCTTATTTAAAGTTGTTTATGTACTTGGTTTTGTAACACTAAACTTTTGACATTCTGGTTTTTGACTAAATAGACATTTATTTTGTCTCTTTGGTCTCTTTTGGATAAAAAGGGGGAAAAGTAGCTAAAGTAGCTATATGGTGTTAAAGTAGTTATATGGTGTTATAGATGATGTTGGAGATGATGTTGGAGATGATGTGGAATGATTGGATGTTTGATACAAAGAGGGAGAAAAAGGGGAAGTGTTATGTCTATGTAAAGCAGATTGGTGCTAGCTGAAGGGGGAGGTGGTGTGTTCTGAGCACAAGCGCATGTGTGTTTACTAGTTGCTACTTTTGCTAGTAATGTGTGTATGTTTACTTCTGTTGTTGAACTGATACTGTGATTATTTTCTTGTGAAACGTATGATCTGATGTATGTTTTAGCCAAAACTTGCCAAAGGGGGGATTTGTTGGTTCTATGTGTTGGCATCAATTTTGGTAAAACCTAGAGTTATCACAAGTTGTCACGCGTGTTGTCTTGACATGTGATATCAGTTTCCTGCAGGATGTTTAAATATGGTTGTGCAGGATTTAGCTAAGATGTCAGACCCGATTTTAAGACATGTGTATACAGAACATTCAGTCTGAATGTTATATATCTTAAGATTGCGCTTTTCATGCAAATCTGTGTGTGATTATGTGGAGATTGAATGCGTTATTCAAGGAGTAATTTGATTTAAAACCAGAATGATCTATTTTCCAATAAGGGATGATTAGTTGTCGTTAATAAGAAGATACGCAAGGAAAATAGATTTAGGGTTTTATGATGCCCAGGCCCATTCAAAAGCTTCTATTTAAAGGCCATGTAAGACCTGGTTTTAACAGACAAGAAACAAACAAAATAGTGAGAGAGTTTCAAGGTTTTAGTCTTGTGTGAGCTTGTGTATTGTGAGCCATTTATTCATCTTATTGATGATTGAATTGGACTGACTTTTGTGTTGTAATTTGTCCACTCTAAGATTTGAAGCATGAGTGTGTGTTTACTTGGTTGAAGCTTTTAAGCAAGATCAAGTATGTGTTCTTGAAGAGTGTCTTCTTCCTTTGTGATATTTGTTTTTATATCACTGCTGTGATTGAGGGGGAGTGAGTAGGGTCTCGTATCTAAGAGTTCTTAGATAGAAGTCACACGGGTAGAGATTAGGTGAAAAGACTGTAACTTAAAGTTGTTTACTGAGAGACTTTGAACTAATTCTATTTATTGGATTTCCTTCCTGGCTTGGTAGCCCCCAGACGTAGGTGAGTTTGCACCGAACTGGGTTAACAATTGCTTGTGTCACTTGTTCTATTGTTTCTTTGTCTTTTATCCTATTTATATTTTAGTTGTTGTTCAGATATTAGTGTCGTGACATTACCTTCAACATCTCATATCTGATACCAGAATTTCAATTATAATCAGGCCTACTTTATCCATCCACTTCTTACTCCTTTTTCATTCAGGCGCAGTCACATTCAGCCTGTTATCTCGCACTCGCATGGTGAACAAACCTGTTGGTAATCCTGATCCATGATTGTATCAATATTAATTATTCTTTGTAGTTTAACCACGGCTACACAAGCATACTCTAAGAAAATTCACTACTGTTAGGCTAAATAGCCGGGTGAGGGTTACCCAAATTAGAAGGTGGAATAGTTTTTCGATTTCTTTGCTTTTGAATTATATCTTCTTTTTCTTTTTCTTCTTTTTCGCGAGATCCTACCTGTTTGTATCAGTTTGTCACATAGTAGTGACTAAGATGGTGCTGACTACTAAAATAAACTACTTAAGGGTAATTAAGGGTGAGATTTTAAGGCCAAAACATAATAAGTATCTGGATAAGTCCTTATAGTCAAGAAACTTATGGTGTTAAGACGATATCTATTTTTCAAAAGTTTTCCCAAGTCTATACAACGAATGATCCTAAACTTGTCTAACAACCCAAATTTTCAAAGTAAACGCCGTTTTCTTTATTAAATTTTTTGTTATGACTCAAGAAATGGGAAAAACTACACAAATGACTCGTCAAGCACATGCAATTGTTAAAAATAAACTATAAATAGACTAAAAATATATTAAAAAAACTAAACTAGGAAACGGTAAGAAAAAAACATAAAGGAAATTAAGAAAATAGTAAATATCTCCTCCCACACTTAAACCGAACATTGTCCTCAATGTTACAATAAAAGGTGAAAATGAGATAGGTAGAACCTGGATCATGCTACTGCTGACCGCTAGTACACTCTCATCCTTGTCCTGCTCATCGAGGGTGACGGCTCTTACTGCGGCGTCGGTCATTCTATGAAAGCTCAAGGCACTCGACCCTCGTTGCTAGTGAGGCGTTAGACTCTTGAAGTGTGTGAAGGTTCCCAACTATAAATTAACTCTATTAGCCTTAGTTGGTTGCCAAGGTAGGCTTCCTAGCGTTGATGTTGGGAAGTGATGGTGAGCTGAGATTGCAGTATAGATTGCATGGATTGCTCATGTTGCCGCTGTGACTCACGCATGAATTCCATCATGTCCTGTTGTTTCTCATACATGGCATAGAATAGGTCACCACGTTCTTCTTTGCGAACCTATTATGCTCTCCATATCTCTTCGATAATGTAGAAGCCAGTGGGTGTACATGCGGAAGGGTTAGTAAAATGTGAAGTATGTGCAGGTGATGCATGTGGTGAAGGTACGTGATGAATGGGGGATCGGTCCATCCGCTCAAATTCGTCATCGGTTCCGTCACCTTCGCCCTCTTGGGTGTTCGGTGGTGGTGGACCGAGAAAGGGTGCAACCTGTAAATCTAAAGTCCAGTTTCTTTGATATCGCACATCTGTACGACGAGAGCACGGCAAAACAACACTCGGGTGGCTACATTATGAACCATGAGGATGTAGCCTCCCTCTTTCCTTTCCTTGCACAGTCTCATATCTCTAAAAAACTTCAAATTTACTGTGCGAGGTGGGAATGGTTCTAATGTAGCTAGCTCAATGTCTAGCCCAAGAGCGTGTGCAATGGAGGTAATCCACCCCCCAAATGACACAATGCCTCCTTTCTTCTCTATGATACTCATATGTGCTATCATAAAAGGCACAGGGTTTAATCTTCTTCGATAAAGGGCAGCCTGCAAAAATATGAATTCTTTGGAATTTAATTTGTTAGAGTTTTCTCGGGCAAAGACGGTGTCGGCCAACAAATGGCGGAAGACACGTATGGCTAAGTTTTGGATAACCGAGGCCAAGTTCCCCTCGAAGGAACTAATGGTGTGACCCGTCATGTCTCTCCATAATTGGAAAGCTTCGAGTTGCCAATTGGTCTCTAAAGGTGCCTCATAAATAGTACCTTCCCTAAATGGGAATCCTAACAAATCTGCAAGAGCATCAGTGGTGTATTCATACTCAAAATTAAACATCCTAAACTTCACCATGCTGACGGTGCTAGCAGTGTAAGGACTAATGAGATAAATTAAGGAACTCGTAAATTCTCGGGTCAGCCTCTCAAAGGTCGGTTCTCTACGGACAAAAATATCATACAAATTTAAGTTCTCTAGCATGTAGACTACGATATGACGGATACCTAAGCTATACAGACAATCCTCATCAACATACCTGGTAACAAAAATTTCGTGTGTCTGCAGTGCTTCGAGTTTCCGTCTCTGCCTCTCTCCCGGTTTTCCGTCGCGAAAAATAATTCTCCCTTGCTCCATTCCTGCCATTGTTGTTGTTGGTTGGAGAAAATTGATGGTTTTAGTGAGGATTGGTGAAATGGGTTTTTGTGAATTTTGGATTAAAGGTTGGATTTTTAAAGATGAAAAGTGAGTGGGATTTGTGGGAATAAAAGTGGGTTAATGGGAAAATGAGTGGTTTATGGTATTTAGTGGGTTTTGAATATGGTCAACAATGGAGGAAGTGGGGTTTTGGGAGGGTTGAAGATGAAGAGAATGTGAGAAAAGGGAGTTTTCTCACTTATCTCCCGTGTAAATGCTTCAGACCCCTTGGCGTCCGCCTAGGGGTAGATGGCGTCCACCGTCTTTGTTATCGGGCTGGAGATCCCCTGTGAGTTTTGGGCTTTGTCTTGATTGTAGCTTTATTTTGGGGTTGCAGATAGTGCCTTCTGAGATTTTCCTTAGTATTGGTACATGCAAGAGACATAAATTATATATTTACACGATATAAATGATAAGGATAAAGGTTAATTTAAAATTTTAAAAAAATAATAATGATGAAAATTTAGAAATTCCACTAAAAATGTAATAAATGTCGTAATAATAAGCGTAATAATAATGAGTGGTAATAAAACTTAAAAAGAAATAGAGATGCGGAAGGAATAAAAATGATATAAGTCAAACAATGGTGAATAGCAATAATAATAAAAATGCAATAAATCTCCCTCACACGTTGTGTGAGAAATATCCTCAATGCTCCTATAATTCTTCTAAACTAAATGGCGACGGACACCCTGATTCATATGTGGACAGGATGTCAGTGCCTCTGGAAGCTGACGTCGAAGACTATAGCTTTCCTGATACAGGCAATCGGGCTCGGTAGCATCAGTAGCGTCAGAGGTCTCCATCTACAAGGTCAAATCGGTAAGGTCTTCACGGAGAGAAATTAACTCCTTGTGCATAGTACCAACTTCGGAAAAAATGTTGCGTTGCTGCAGACGAACATTAGAGGAGTAGACAATGGTCCTTTCCGGGAGGGGTGTAGGATGGTATTCAGTAATCGGTGGGGTTTTTGGTGGGTTAGGTGTCTCATCCTGGGCTTCTAAAGGTTATGACCAATTTTCCTTGTTATGGACACTCGTCCGGGTAGGATGTGGTAGTCCAAAGTAATGGATGGTCTCATCATCAATCAGGAGCTTATAATTATCAGGACTGAAGAAAATTCTCCTAATTAGGCCACATTTTAGGCAATGAGTAAGGTCAATTAGGGTATGGCTGCAATAGGCGGTCAGGTGAGATATTTTGGTCGTAAGGCCTAGGGCATGAGCTATGTGGGTCACTGTTTCTCCTACATGAATGGGTCCCTCGAAGGATCTAGCAGTCAGGTTGAGGTTATCTATCAGGAAGTTACTGCTAGCTATAGGACGTGACTGGGCGGTGCAAAAGAGCATAAGGATCTCTTCAGCACTGACAAGGTCGTCGGTTTCACCTTTTCCAAAGAAAGTTTGGAGTAGGGTCATTTGGAAGTACCTAAAGGTTGGGTTATGGATTTTGTTGGATAGTTGGATGGAAGGATCAGGTCCTCCTCCACCGGTGATGTCGCTCCAGAACTTATCAAGTTCATCTTGCATGACATCGCACTCTAGGTACTCATGTATAGCTTCGAGGCCATACTGAAATCCTAACAGGTTAGCAAAGTTTATATGGCTAAAGGTGTACTCTTTTCGAAACAGTCAGAAGTTAATGCATCCTCTTTTGAATCCTCTGCCTATGTAAGGCTCGTAAATGAGCGAGCTGAGGAATTCTAGAGTCAGGTGCATGTAGGTTACATTCATGGCATCAGAGTATTCGTCCCATTAGAGTTGGTTGCAGAGGTATTTCACATTGGCTTCAATACCTAAGACTTCTAGGCGGTTAGGGTCAGGGTATCTGGTTGGAAGCATTGGTCTCTCATAAAGAACCGCATATCGTTTCCTATGGGTATCATCTCTGAACACAACGTGCATGTCGTCGAAGATCTGCATCCCAAAAAACAAGGTTAGTGGAGAATGTTATCGAGGGCGATGGAATCTGAAACCTGAAATATAAATAACACATAAGTCAATCTTGTTAAGCACATAATAAATAATAAATAATTCACCTTTTTGACATTAATAACTATTGATACATGAATAACAAAAAAAAAGGGATGTGGGTTGCCTCCCACACATCGCTTATTTAACATCGTTATCTCGACTATTCAGAAAAATTGTTTAAAATCAAAGTCAGCCCCTAAAGTATTTCTACAAAAAACAACATATGAAGTACCATCAAAACGACGGTCCTCACATCCCAGCACAATAAATTTAGCTGGACATGACTACGGTAAACATTGCATATAATTGATTTGTAGAATAAGTCATTTAGCGGTTAAAAACGTGATAAGTGTGTGATTGGTTTCTAAAAGAATGAAAGTGTCACTCTTAAGTTCGGTTCGAAGACAAATCCCTTTTTTGCGGTAAAAGAAATTAAAACAAGTAGATCATGCGGTAAAGTAAACAAAGTAGAGCAGAGCAATAATGTAAATAAATTTAAAGCGGGACAGGCAAATAAAGAATGTAAAGCGGTGCAGGAAATTAAATAACGTAAAGACAATGTGATATATAATAAATTGCGATTGAAATAAAAACCTGCTCCAAATCGGAGACTTGAAACTGGTACAATGCTAGAAATTAAATCTGACTTGAAGATAAATTTGACAGGAAAATAAACTTCTATGCTACGGTGCTCCAATCTCGATTACAACAATAGTGTGATAACCTCTCGATGTGACAGATTATTGCTTTGAATACTAAGTTTATGTCTAATGCTGAAACTAAGAATGAATGCCCTAAACTAAGAATCTAAGACCTATTTATAGTGTAACCATGCCTTGGGGTCCGAGCATCCCATTCAAAATTCGTGTGAGAGAATTTCTCTGGTCATGGGAAAGTGCTCCAACGGCCTTGATCGAAACCTTCATTTAGGTAGATGGAGCCCGACATCCCATACTTGGCGCCCGCCAAGTGTGTAAGGAGTGGGAGACGTGGTCTTGTGACCGTTGGGATGTGGTCAAACCATGAAACCTCATGGAGCCCTCCTTGGCCAACGCCAAGTGGGACGCCATGTGTGTATTTTTCACCTAAAAACTCCGATTTTTGCTCTTTTCACGTCGTTTATTCGCTGGAGGCTTATTAGGGCATTGTTACCTGAAAATGAAACAAAACACAAGCATAATACAAGAAAATGACAAGCAAAGTACAATAAACATGTGCAATCCGAGCCAAATACGCCGTGTATTTTAATGTTATCATATATGACTACTGATCCTAATGGTGATGATGAAGAAGGAACTACTGATCCTAATGATGTTACTGAAGATAATGTTACTATTGATCCTAATGTTTTTGCTCAAGAAGGAACCATTGATATTGATGAGGATTATGTTGCAAGTGGGGGTAGTTTTGAGGATAGTGAATAACAATTTAGTGAAGAATCTGAGGAGAGTGAGATGGAATGGACTAAGGTACTTCCCTAAGAGACTTTAGGTGAGGCTTCTAGATGCCAAAACAAGAAAGACCATGCTGAGATGGTTCATGGTGACAGTGAGGATTCAGACCATTTATATACACCACCAGGGAGTGATGATGAGGATGAAGGCATGAAGTACCCTACCTACAAGTCTAGTCAGGGAATGAAGTTTCAGCTAAGGATGTTGTTTACTAACAAAGAAATGATAAGGGATGTTGTCAAGGACTATGTCATGGAGAATCAGAAGAATGTATTCATTAAGAAGAATGATTCCAAAAGGATTGTGGTCAAATGCACTGATGGTTGTAAGTTCTACATGAGATTTAGCAAGAGGATTAGCAACCAGTTTTGGCAAGTCGTGACTTTAATTGAAGACCATACATGCCATAGGACTGTTGAAAACAAGAGTGCAAAGACAAAGTGGCTTATCAATAAGTTTTCAAGCATACTTAGACATAGTCCTTATATGAAACCATCAAGCCTCAGAGTTGAAGTTGTTAAGAGATGGGGAGTGAAACTAATACATGATCAGGTATACAGGGCAAAAAGGAAAGCAATGGAGTTAGTGGCTGGTATTGAGCAATTTCACTCATTTGAGAAGTTATGGAGTAAATTTATTGAAATCAAATCCTAATATTACCGTTGTAATATAATGTGCTGATAGTAATGGAAACCATGTGTTTGAAAGAATTTGTTTGTTTAGAGGCTTGTAAGACAGGGTTTGCAAAGACATGCAGGCCTCTTATTGGGTTGGATGCATGTTTCTTGAAAAGGGATTATGGTGGAAAATTAATGGCAGCAGTAGGGAGGGATGGCAATAACCAAAATTTTCCAATTTCATATGTTGTAGTTGAAGCTGAAACAAAGGATTCATGGCAATGGTTTTTAAGCCTTCTTATGCCTGATTTGGAAGGATACAGTCAGAGGTCCTATGCATTTATATCATATCAGCAAAAGGTAAATCACTTATACTTGTACTTATGCATTTACTTGTTTACATATTATGCATTTATATGTTTACATATTATCCATATTCTACATGTGACAGGGACTAGTTCCAGTTGTTCAAGGCATCAGTGCCAATATGGAGTGCATATTATGTGTGAAGCATTTATATGGCAATTGGAAGAAGAAACACCCTGGATTGGAATTAAAGGAAGTGTTGTGGGCAGCTGCTAGGGCAATAATAGTTCCAGCATGGGAAAGGGAAATATTGAGGATGAAGGCAATGAAAGAGGATGCATGGAAAGATATGTTAGATGTCCCTGCTTTCCATTGGAGCAGATCACACTTCAGAACATATTCAAAGAATGACTTACAAGTGAACAACATGTCTGAAGCTTTCAATAAGGAAATATTAGAGCATATGGAGAAGCCTATTATCACTCTATTGGAAGGCATCAAGCATTACATCACCAAGAGGATGACAAGTTAGAAGGAGTTCCTACATGGCTACACTAGAGCCATATGTCCTAGATTTCAGTTGGTTATTGAGAAGAATAAGAAGCAAGCATAATGGTGGAGTCCCACATGGAATGATGATGATGACCAATCAATATTTGGTGTCACCAATGGCATTAAATCTTACTGTGTTGACCTGAAAAAGGAAGCTTGCTCATGCAGAAAGTGGGACTTGCTGGTATACCTTGCTGTCATGTAATTGCCTGCATATGGAACATCAAGAAATAGCCTGAGGATTATGTTACTGCATGCTATAGGTATGTTTTGTATTTCTATACTTGGTCTGTTTTGTTTATGTATACTTGTTCTGTTTTTTTTCTATACTTGGTATGTTTTGTTTATGGACATTTGTGGACACTTACATTTGTTTACTGCATGCTATAGGAAATCTACATTTATGGACACTTACTCAAACATTGTGTATCCAACCAATGGACCACAATTGTGGCATGTAGATGATCTGAACACAATGCACCACTACTGATGAGGAGAGCCATATGAAGGCCAAAAAAACAGAGGAATAAGATGAATGATGAACCTAGAAATCCCCACATACTACCAAGGAGGTTTTCAACTGTCACATGTGCAAAATAGGGTGCTATGGGACATAATAAGAAGAGTTGTAAAGGCAAAAGGGCAGGTGACAAAGCAATTCCAAAGGGTGGTAATAAGTCAAAGAAGACTAAGAAAGTGAAAGGTGGAAACGGAACAAAAAAGTCCAGAGAAAAGCAAACATAAATTGCACAAAGTTCACAAGCTCCTCAACCTACTCAAGAATAGTTTCATTAAGACTTAAGTAGTTTATGACTTATTTTGGTTGTATTATATGACTTAAGTAGTTTATGACTTAAGCATTTCATTAAGTACTATCTTGGGTTTTATTTTTGATGTTCATATATTAATGTTCAAACAAGGTCAATGTTAAGTATATTGGTTGTATATTAATGTTCATTTTGACAATATTTTAAGTTCAAATTATATCAGTTATGGTTATATTAATGTTCATTTTCATTTTGACAGTATTGGTTATATTAATGTTCATTTTGGTTATGTTAATGTTCATTTTGACAGTATTGACAGTATTCAGTATATTAATGTTCATTTTGACAGTATTTTCAATATATCAGACAACATTATCAGTACTTTATAACATAACAAACAATATTATATCAGACAACCATTGTATCAGACAACATTAGAACTTAATCAGTACTTTCATTCAAATTTTATTACAATTTTATATCAGAAACATAAGAGCATAACCTAAAACCTAATTAACCTACAACATATTTCATCAATGTTGTCCCAACAAATGCAAACAACATAACAAACAATAACATCCAATTAATCTTCAACTGTTTCTTCAACATATTCACTTTCATCTTCAATTCTTCCTCTTTTTCTTTGTAAGATTTAATCGTCGCCTTCTCTTCATTTATGTTATTTAATATAGCAGATATTAACTCTTTTGCCCTAGGATTCATATCCTCATCCAACCAAACAAAGTGATTACATTTCTTGAAACCTTGAACCTGTAAGCATCATTGGAGATGAAGTTGTAAACATCAACATATCAGACCATTAACATTGAATATGTAAACATCAATGGAGATCCTTATACATACCTTATAGATATCACATCCATAGAAATGACAGCCTGGGTTAGCATCTGTCCATGTTATCATCAATCGAGCATCCAAACCACCCTTGCGTACATACTTAGGATGACTTGAAGATATACTTCCATGGCTGAAACCGGATTCTTGTAACATCATTAATAGAAACGCTTGAGGAGATGAAGGAAAACGTTTTTGCAGACAAACAATGAAAGAGATGGTTCAAATCTGAGGTTGTAGAAAAACGATAAAGGAAAGGTTGCAGAAATATGGGCAGGATGAAGAGGATGCATTTAATTCCTATTTCACTAATTTATAATTTATTTTTTCAATTTCCAAAATGTTTTTAATATTTTCTAAATTAAAATATCCAGGTGGGAATTAAAATATTTGAAAATGTTGACATATATCCAAATAGTATCTGCAACGTCATTAATGAATTGACACATAATAAAAATTGGATGGAGGATCATGCAAATCCAAATACAATCAAATTTAAGGGACCAAAATCGCAGTTTTTGTAATAGTGGGACCAATTGTTTAAAACGCCCAAACTAGGGGGACCAAAAGTGCATTTAAGCCTAATAATAATATCAAATAGTGTAAGTGGAAAGTTCAAAAATTAACTGGAAAATTAACTGAAAATAACAATGAATAGAGATGAAAATAATCCTGAAAAATTAATGTTAATAATGGAAAAAATGTGGAATGAATCTAATGGACGGTGAAGTAAATTTAATGATGGAAAATTAAATCTAATTGTGATGAAAATGAATCTAAAGATGGTGAAATAAAAAATGACGGTAAGATATAAATCCTCCCCCACACATAAGCTAAGAAGTGGCGTCAATGCTTTTAATGTATCTGGTGTGAATGAGACTGGTGGATAGTTTACTAAATATACATACGCGAGCGATCATGAGTCTGATGTGGATAGGATATCAGAGCTTCTGTGACCTGGTGTTGAAGACTGTGGATCCCCGTCAGCGGCGCCAAAAACATGATGCGTACTTTCCACAAGTATATATAGTGTATCATAGTAATATAAAAGGTTGTCGAACCCACAGAGACCTAATGGTCAATCTATCATTTTCTGTTGCTAAGGTTGTTTATCTAAGGCGATCGTAAAAGAATTGGAATAGGAACAACATAGTGAAAATGATAGACTTGAATGAATTCAAAAATGTAATACTGGAATGTGGCTCTCATCAATCAATAGTATTCTTATTATTCCTAAGTAGATTTACTTACGGGGCAATGTTTTCTTCCTTCAAAAAGAATTAATTAAAAAGGAATCATCGCTCTCACGTATTCGAAACCGAGTTTCACTCTCTAAATTATACCATCCACTCTCGCGTGCCCGATGCGTTTTGCGTTAAAGTAGTGAAAACCTTTTTTAGAAATTAGATTCTATTACTTAGTTAAAAAGTGGTTTTGTTGGAAAATTTAACTTTAAAGGGTTCCCACTTTCGCTCGGATAACCTGATTATAAACTTATAAGCGCACCCGAGAATAGTTTTAAAATCACTTTCTAGAAATATCAAATTCCCCCCATTTTTTCATAAAGTTCTCTCGCGGTGTTTATTAATCAAAAACTAAACAATTTTATCTTAAGTACCGGACAAATTTTGATCTTACCTGGCGTTTCTGTAGCGGTAAATTCATGACCATCAAACTATGGATAAGTTTAACGTCAATAAAACCAGAGTCGCCACCGCGCTTTTATTGTTTCCAAAGGAAAAGGGAAAAGTACGAACAAAACCCAAAGATAAGAAGTTTTCAAATCAAAACTAATAAAATTCCAGAGATTACAGGTAAGGGGGTTGGTTACACAGAGGGAAGGTGTTAGCACCTAAAGTGTCATAGGTACTCATAGGGAGCCATTTTTTATGTGTGCATGTGTTTTTGGTATAAAAAGATGTCTGAGAAAAAATAGAGTGTGGGGATGAGAAAAGAATTCATTGATTATATTTTTTGTGTTTAATAAGACCTTCGGACTTGTGCCTACGTACCAACATAAAAATGAGGGATCAAATCCTCGTAGTTTGTGGTAACAATTTCAAAATGAGTGGATTGCTTTTAATCAAAATTTAAGTTTAAAAGAGGCA
The DNA here is from genome assembly GCF_024323335.1 of Lathyrus oleraceus. Taxonomy (NCBI): domain Eukaryota; kingdom Viridiplantae; phylum Streptophyta; class Magnoliopsida; order Fabales; family Fabaceae; genus Lathyrus; species Lathyrus oleraceus. The sequence continues at coordinate 95,247,228 of NC_066582.1, forward strand.
CAAAGGGCCCAAAAGTTTGAATGAGTGTTAGTTCTTTTTGTCTTTTGAAAAATTAATTGAACATTGTTAAGTTCATTTACAAGTTTTGATTAAGAAAAGAGTTTAAAAAATGCAATGGCATAAGGCCAAAGTTTCTAATTTGAAATAAGGTCTAAGTTTTGAAATCACAAGCAAATAAGGTTTTTGAAAAGGGGGGGAGATTTTGAAATTTAAGAAGTGGGAGGAGATGAAGAGACTAATCCTCAGCATAAAATTAAAAGTTAAGAGTTAAAAAGATTTGACCAATGGGATGCAATCCAACAGACAAGAATGTCATATAGAAAACTCATTTTCCCTTTGGACTTTGAATCAAGAAAATATCCACAAGAAATTAGAAATATAAAGATCAAGGCATCAAATAAAGATAGCCACATCCAAGCAAGTAATTCCATAGCCAGCAGTCTTCTTATGTATCAGATGAAATACTCCTTGATTAACTCAGAATAAAGCATTAGACACAAGATCAAAATAACAGCTGTATCAAGACCATGTAGCAGATGAATTCAAGTGGATCCCAATAATTGCATCAGATGAAAACTCAAATCACAATACTTGGTCTCAGAAATGTTAGCATTGGCCAAGTCCTTTTACATATGGAATATTGCCTAATCCTAAGTCCAAAAGTTCAGATCAAACCCAACAGTCCACACAAACATTTTTTAGGGTTTTTGTTGTTTATTAAGTATTTTAAGGTCCTAAGACCACAAACACAAACAAAATACACAAGCAAATATATACAATCACAATATATGGCTCAAATGAGTAAAGTGAAAATGGCATAAACATAAACAAGTTAAATGATATGAAAATGGAAATGAATGGTAAATGACTTGAAATTAAATTGCATAAAGTAAATGACTTGAAAGTAATGCAAAGTTAATAGTAGTTAGTGTTAGTCAAAGTTAATTAGATGTTGGTGGAGTTTTACTTTTCAATTGATTAAGTCATTCTTTGGAGAACACTCAACCATCTATTCACAAGCATGGATCCTTGAACCAAGACATCTTCCAAAGGAAGGAAAAAAAGGTCAAGTTTCCACATAATACCATGAAATATGGGAGACTTACAATCTCACTTACTAGAATGATATGCCTTTATGATCAAATTTCGCTCTATGTTAAACAATCGTAATTGGACTTATGTAGAAGCCACGACTATCTGAGGCCGGGATAAAAAAAATTAGGTGTTAATGCATGTTAGAGATTTGGTATAATGAACCAAACTCTTAAAACATACCACACACTAAAAGAAAAAAGATTAAAGGGTGGACCTATCTCATCCATACTTGTATTGGTTCATCTGACACAAAGTCATTGATGAACCAATTAGCCTTAGGATTTTTGAGATTTCATTGGTCAATGAAAGGGATGGAAAAGAATGGGATTGAAGATGAAGAGGGAGGTGAGATGAGAGAAACACAAATTGATCATGGGAGGAATTTTATCAAATTAAAATCATTCATTCATTTTGGGAGATGAAATGTACATTTCACCAATCCCCTAAATCCAATAATTTTAACTCAACAAAATTCAAATCAACCTTGACCAAGGCCCAAACAAATAGTCAAACATTACAAGTCAATAAAAATAGCTCAACACAATTTTTACACAATTAATCAATCAAAAATCCATTAAAAAATGCATTTAAATTCAATTTAATTTGGTCAAAACTTAAAATCTCTTCAAAACACCAAATAAATGCCCAAGAGATTTATCCTAGGTCAAACAAGGTCAAAGGACCTTAGACAAAATATTTCATGATTTTTGAAAAGTCAGAAGTATTTTTAAACAATTAAAAATATGCACAAAAACAATTAATTCATGAAAGATATCAAAGTTAATCAAAAAAAAAATTAATTCAGAAAATGAAAGAGGAAAATATTTAAAGATTTTTGGTGAAAGTCCCATATTTTTTGGATAAAAAATGAAATTAATATGAATTAATCAAAATAAATGGATTAAACCTAAAAATAAAAATAAATAAAAAAAGCAAGGGCCATCAGATCTCCCTCATTAATTGAGGTGGCAGGTCTGATAGGCAAGCGTGCGTGTTCCATGATGCACTGCAGTCAACGCATTGCAAACTTGATATTTAAAACCAAAGGTCATGATTAAAATAATTTAAACAGATCTAATGGTTGAGAGGCGTGACAACACACCACCGAAGCTAGGTCTCCGGTCCTCTTCTTCGGTAGACCTCATCGGACTGGTCCACCATCAACCATCACTAAAATAAAAAACAAGGACATGGATTCAAAGAAAAAATGCTCAGGAGCTCGAATTTGGCCTCAATTTTCTCCAATTCGAAGTATATAGAAAGATGCAGGGATTTGAATTTTGAGGATCATGAACTGAGTTGCTTCGATTTGACCTCAAAGCAACTCAATCTTGTTACCTACATTGGTAGGACTTCGGACAACCAAAAATCACAATGAATTGTGAAGAATTGAGAGAGAATCGAAGAGATAAAGTTTCTAAAAAATCACCTTCAAGTTACTTCAAATTCACTTGATCTTGATTTGAATTTGCTTGCTTTTTCTTCCTATTGCTTGCAGAAGCCAATTGAGATGAAAAGGGAAGTGAGTTTCTAGAGTTTGAACTTCCAAACAGAAGATGAAGTTCAAGCTCAATTTTAAAAGAAATCTTCAGAAACTCTATGGAATGGAGGGTTTGGATTGGTCTGGAAAAGCTTGGGCAGGGTATTGATGGAGTTCTGATCACAATGCACTCCTATTTATAGGCAATGCAATTGATTTCCACACAGTTTCTTTCAAATGTTCAAAAAAAACAAGTTTCTTCATGAGCTAGCATGGGTGTGCACAAAGCCCAAACAATCATTTGCAAAGGTCCAAAATTGCGCATAGGTCATGCTGAAAGTGTTGCATTAAGCCATGCAAAGTTGGAATTAGTTTGATCATGAAATTCTTCCAAATGGTACCACACATTGCATCCATGTGCAAGTCCTTCAATTTTGATCCAAATGAGATGATCTTTGACTTTTTGGAAAGGTGAGATCAAGGGGAACAACTTTCATATTGAATACGTTTCCATTTGAAGCTTGGATCATGATGAATTTTGAGGTGGAAGTTTGTAAAATCAAACATATTTGAAAATTTTCTAAGTACCAAGTCAGATGTTCACTTCTTCCACCTTGCATAACTTTTTCTATAGACTTCAAATGGAAATAGTTCCTTCATAAATGTTGTAGCTCTTTCAAACCTCTTAAATTTGGTCACAAATTTGACCTCATTTGGATTTTTCATGAAGGAGTTATGCATTTTAGAAGTTGAGGAAAATCACTTGTTCAATGATAATGGCCCAAAATGACCTATAATGTTTCCTCTTGGCATGTGCATTTGAAAGTTGAATCTGAACTTCCTCCAAACATAAAAGTTTAAGTAGACATATTTCATTGGATCATGGAATTTGAATGGATTTCATCTCATGAAAAATGAGAAAGTTATGATCTTGGGAAGTTGACCTCCTAACTAGGGTTCAAACAAAATCGCCTATAATCTTTCACCCTACAAAATGACTTTCCAAGAACAACTAGCTCTTTACTTCAACATGAAAGTTGTTTGGAATGTAATTTTGAGTAACTTTACTCTTGGAATCATTTTCATATGACAAAAATTGTAGGTGATAGGGTCTAGGGAACCCCAGTTTTGACCAGTTGACTTTCTCTGGTCAACCACCATGAACCATCTTGCTAGCTTGACATTATCCTGATATTTTGGACTAATGTAGGATTATAAATGCATAATATGATTTTATATGAAGTATCCATTGAAATATTTGATCAAATGTTGAAGAAACTTGTTGAAGAAGTCACATAAGATATCTAGATGGATTAGGATTTTCAAGGCAAACAAACTTCAAAATCTTGATGAAATCTTGATCAAAATGATATGTGAATACCATGGGGATCCATATATTATGTCTAGAGTCATTGTGAACCATGTCTTGATTGATCTCCTTTCATTGAGGGTCTCAAACCCTAGATATGAGCTTGATGGAGCATAGGTGAGCCTACACACCACCTACAAAACAACAAACTATACATTGACATATTTTCGATATTTTGGTTAGTAAATAATGAAAGACAAAGTATGATACAAATCAAAATGTGCTTGGTGATCTCTCCCAATGCAAACCCAATGAAAGAGGGGTAAGGAGGATACCAAAGTGTGATCTCAATGCCAATGCATATGATGAGATAGCATGAGGGATCTTAGGGTCAAAATTGGGGTCTTACAGTATCTACGGTTCTACTCTCGTAGTAACCGAATCAAAATTTATAACAGAAAATTGAAATAAAACAAAAACATCCTTGATAGTAATCCTAAAGAAATAGCAGACTGAGTATCGTCGAATCGACGGTCCTCATATTCCAACACTAGTAGATTAGATAGATATGGTCATGATAAACAATAAGGTGATGAATTGAAAATTATAATTAAACATATCAAGTGATTCAATTAAAATTATGAACGTGCAATAGAATAAATTAAACTTCAAAATTAAAGTAAGGCAAGGAAATAACAAGAATGCAAAATAAATAAGCAAAAGAAATAAATAATACTGATAATAATAAGAACCTGCTCCAAAAAGTGTCTCGAATCTGGTACAAAAATAAATTGAATGAAAACTTGAATGCGAAAATAATGCTAGTAAAATTAACTGCTACAAAATAAAGTGCTCCAAACTCAATAGCAACCGCAATGCAATAACCCTCTGATGTGAAGAATTAAAACTCTCAAAAATATAAATATATGGCTTAAGTTCTACTAATCTTGGATGATCTCAAAAGTGAGTTTCAGTAACTATTTATAGTGTTGCAAAGCCCTAGAAACTAAGTCAAATTTGTTGGATTCGTGTTAGAGAAAAAAAGGGAAATGGGGAGGAATGCTTCAACTGGTTTGACCGCTTCTCTTTTATAGAGGATGGCAACCACCATACCCCCTGTGGAAAACGTCACCTTCACAAAATGTAGGGACTTAGTCTTTTTGAATGTTGGGTTATGGGACACGTCAGCCACATCATGGCTAGCTCCATGGAAAACGCCATGTTGGACGTCGTCAGTGCAAAACATGCCTTTTTCTCCATTTTTCATATGATTTGCCTCGATTCTTTGCATACGACTCTCAAATGGTTAAGTACCTGAATTCCATACAAAATACCAACATAATAATAGAAATGAAAGCAGGACGAAAATAAAAGATGTACAAGACTAGTCAAATATGCAGTGTGTTTTGGTGTTATCAAACTCTCTCATACTTGAACATTTGCTTGTCTTCAAGAAAAACTTGTGCTAAGAAGAAAAACAATAACTCTCGGATAATCATTCTAGGATATAGACTTTGCTTTGGTTGTGGTCATGTCGATAGGTACTAACTTGCAAACTAAGGGTATCTTAACAACACATTCCGCATTTGCGGTTATAAACTCCTCCCTATACAAACCAATCTGCATCATGTTATTATGCATAGGCCTAGCTTACTCATCCCATTTTTTTCCTTTTTCATTCAGGTGCAATCACATTAAGCTTGTTATCTGTACACGCACGAAAAACAAACCTGTTAGTGACCATGATCCATATTATGTCAAAATTTTGATGAATGTGCAATATTCTCAGAGGTTTCACAATCGTTAGGCTAAGTGATTGGGTGAGGGTCACCTGACTTAGAAGGCATATTCCTTTTTCTTTTTATTTCTTTTCCGTATTATTTTTATTTTTCTTACTTTAGCACGGGATCATTCACCTATTTGCATCGGTCTGCTTACTCAGTGGTAATTCAGATGGTGTTGACTGTTAAGATAAACTATTTAAAGACTCATTTACGGGTGAGATTTCAAGGCCATGGCATAACAAGTATCTAGATTGATCTCTATAATTAGGAGACTTAGGGTATTAAAACGATACTAGTCTTTTGGGGGTTTTCCCAAGTCTCTACAACTCATCCTTAACTTGTCTAATAGCCTAAAATTTCAAAATAAACACCTGTTTTCTTTTTCATTTTTTGGTATGGCTCAAGAAATCGAAGAATTAATAAACAGTAGAAAATCACACATAAAGATTCGAAAACATATGAAATGACATAACAGACAAACTAAATTAGTGAATGAAATCCTAAGCAATCATATTAAAATAGTAAATCTAGCTAAAAACGATAAAATAAAGAAAATAGTAAGGTTCCTCTCCCACACTTAAATCGGACATTATCCCTAATGTTTCAATAAAAGGTGAAAAAGGAATGGTAGAACTTGGATGATCTACTACTGATGGCTTCTGATCGGTCACCATTTCCATTGAATTCCCGCCGTTAATCCGACGTATTTTCATCACTCTGGTAAGATTTATGTTTGTTTTTAGTTGCATTTGAGTCAAGTGTCAAGTTTTGTTGGTTTGGTATTACATTACATTCGATTACGAGTTTAAGTCAAAAAGACCTCGTTTATGCTTCGTTTGGGTAGTGTCATTGTTCCAGGTTCAAAAGCAAGAATGGTGAAGTTCGGGACACTCTGAAGGACGAAAATATGACAGAACAGCAGGTCAACACGGCCACCCGTGTGCCACCACACGGCCGTGTTGTTGGTCAAGCAGAGAAAAAGACGAAGCAGAAAACAGGGATCAACACGGGCACCCGTGTGTACACACACAGCCGTGTTGATTAAAACAGTGCATCTACACGGGCACCCGTGTGTAGGGACACGGCCCGTGTTGTTGCTACTGTAACAAATGCTGAAATTAATTAATGCAGGAGAAAAAACACGGGCGCCCGTGTGTACACACACGGCCGTGTTGATTGCACGCAGCCTGGAAAACCTAATTTTGCATTGTGAACCGATTCTTCTCATTAAGGGCAGTATGGACTTTTTGCTTGGAGAGGAGGCATCTGAAACTATAAGAAGGCTTGGAAGAGAAAGAAAAAAGGACCTTTTGGACAGACGAACGAAAGCATTACAGTGGAGAAGAGAGCGAATACAACGGATTCGAAGACGGCGAGATTCAACGGTAGCCACCATTGAAGATCAAATTCTCCTAATTCTTTGTAATGTCTAATCTTTACTTTATGAGTTCTTTAAGTACTATGAGAGGCTAAACCCCCTGATGCTAGGGGGGTGGTCCTGATGTTATCGTATGTATGAATCTGAACCGATAATTTCCTGATTTCTATGTTAAGTATTTCAATTTAATTGTGTGATGTTATTATGCTTTTGTATCGGACAAATACAAATTAATCTATGACTTCCAATAACAGGACTGTGATTGGTAGGGTTTTCACACAATTAGGTTTATGAATGCATCATCTAGGACTAGTAACTTTCGTAAATCACCGTAAACCTTGATATTTTGTATGATTAAAACCAACGATTAATTAAATGGACATTTAAGTAATAATTGGTAGTTTAATAGTTTCTTCCTTAAGGACTTAAGTAAGAGCATTCTGAGGTTAGGTGATTGAAGGCTTCATAGGCAGTAAGGAAATTGGAACGGAATTCATAACCGGGTAACTCAACCACTCACCCTAGCATCCTTTATCTTAATCTATTCTTGTTATCAATTTTGTGTTTACTATTCTAAATTCCAAAACAAACCAACCATTATCTTTTTGTTTGAATAGAATCGATTGAAATAAGTAATTCCTACGCAATCCTCGAGATCGATACTGGGAAATAAACTCCCTATTACTACATCGGTGAAAATAGTACACTTGCTATTTTTCCGATCAAGTTTTTGGCGCCGTTGCCGGGGATTGCCAAACTACATATTTTAATTTCTATTCTATCGAAATTTTGTTGCTCGCCAACCAAAATTTTATCTGTGACAATTTTGTTATTCAATTTTAATCTTTGTCTAACTTGTTTATGCGAGGTAAGTCCTCAGCTGATTTTCATTTTGACGCAGAACCAGAGAGAACATTGCGGGCAAAGCTCAGAGAAGCTAGAAGAAAGAAACTGGCAAACTCTGACAGCGAAGAACCGGCCACACCGAGAACACCAGCTTCTGTTCACTCCGAAAAATCTGAGTCAGACACAAATTCCCATCCAGACACTGTTAACATGGCTGCAGACCCACCTCCACCGGAGAGACTTTTAGGTGACTATGGCAGACAGAATAATCCAGCAGTGCGGTTGACCATTGTGAATCAACCTGTTAATGTTGCTCACTTCCAGTTGCACCCGTCTACTATCCGCCAGTTAGAAAGCAAACCTTTTGCAGGAAAGATCAATGAGGATGCAAACAAGCATCTGCAGAGGTTTCTGACTATGACTACATCATTGAAAATTGATGGGCATTCTGAGGAAGCAAAGAGATTGGTCATGTTTCCATTCACGTTATCTGAGGACGCTGAGGAATGGTTTTATTCCCTACCTGCAGGAAGCATTACTACATGGCAACAAATGGAAACAGCATTCTTGAATGAGTATTTTCCTGCTTCTGTGTATATCCGTAAGAGGTATGACATTGTGAATTTTAAACAGAAAGAAGGAGAGACACTTGGAGATGCCTACAAAAGATTCAAAAGATGTTTAGTTGCATGTCCTACACATAATCTGGATGAAACTGAACAAATGCAGAATTTTGTGAATGGGCTGAAGATGAGAACTAAGCAACTCATTGATACAGCTGCTGGTGGCTCGTCTAATTTTTCTACAGCAACCGGTATCAAAAAAATCATCGAAGCTATTGCAGCAAATGAGCATTTGGAATTGTATGACCGTACTGTAAATCAGCCGGAGGGAAAAATTGACTTGAAATTAGCAAATCAGGTAGTGAAAATGGAAGACCAGATTGCTGCTGAGGTTGAAAGGAGATTGAAAGCCATGAATTTAGGTACCCAGACTGTTGCTCAAGTTCAGCCGGTTCCGACCATGATTTGTGAAATTTGTAGTGGACCACACTTTGCCATGCATTGTGTTGCAACCGCAGAACAAGTGCAAGCTATAAATTACCTGAGGCAGAATAATCCCTATTCAAATACATATAATCCGGGGTGGAAAAATCATCCTAATTTCTCTTGGAAAGATCAGCAACAGGTACCTCAGAAGGCAGATTGGGAGATTGCAATTGAAAAGATGGCAGCTCAGAATATGCAATTTGAAGAAGAGACTAGAAACAATCAGAAAAACACCACCGCCTCCCTAAGGAATCTCGAAGTTCAGCTGGGGCAGATAGCACAACAACTGTCAAGTTCTAGAACACCAGGTTCCCTACCAAGTGAAACAGTGCAAAATCCGAGAGGTCAGGAGAATGTTAACATTGTCACGACGACAGAGAAAGAGGTTGCTAAGAAGAAAAAAATTATATCACCGAGCGAGCCGACTAAAGAAGAAACTACAAAAGGAACTAAACCGGTGATTAAGTTGCCCTACCCTCAGAGAGTGACAAAGAAGGAACCTAGTGAGTCAGACTTCGAGAAATTCATAAAAATGTTTAAAAGGATTGAGGGTCATATGACTTTGTTTGAAGCACTTGAAAGGATGCCCATATACAAGAAATTCGTGGAAGAGGTAATGGCTGAAAAGAAACCAACCACTGAAGAACAGGTATCTGGTAAGGAACAATATAATGCAAACTCCCTGGAGCAGAACATTCCTAACAAACAAAAGGATCCAGGAACCGTCACAGTACCGTGCACAATCAAAGAAAGAACCTTCAAAAAGGTACTAATAGATTCGGAAGCCAGTGTGAATCTGATGCCATTATCGGTCTATCACAGGTTGGGTATTAAAAATATTAGTGATATAAAGACCAATCTGAAGTTTGCGGATCACTCAAGGAAAGATGCATATGGTATAGCTGCAGATGTGCTGGTAACAATAGCGGACTTGACTTTCCCAGTTGATTTTGTAATCCTAGACATACCTGAAGACAATGAGGCAACCATTATTCTGGGTCGACCTTTCATGAAGACGAGTCGATGCAAGCTCGACATGGATGAGTGCACGCTAACCTTGAAAGTTCACAACAAGGAAATAACATTGAATGCTATTGAAAATCAGGAGATGGAAGAAAATACAAAATCTCAGTATCAAGTAGGCTTAATCAAGACATTGAATACTATCAAAGGCTCACCACTGCCAGTAGCCACCCGAAATGGAAAGATTCCTAACACTGAAAGGATAGTTAAAAAGGAATCGTGGTACAAAGGAGTACACACTGATAAAAGAGACAATTTCCGTGTTGTAGACAAGAGGTGCAACAAGGTTTTGAACCTGAAATACCCCCCATGATCAGGGAAATGAACCGTCGAGCCATGCGACGTTAAACGAAGCGCTTCGTGGGAGGCAACCCACGCGTTTGATTTCTAATTTATTTCGTTTTTATTTTTTTGGTGTGTGCTAAAATTTTGTGTAGGGGAGGAGGAGAATTAAAAGGGCAAAGTCACAAACACCTCCAAGTGGAAGGAAATTACACAAGTGCATTAAACCAACAGTAGTCGCTGTGAGTCCCCTTAGTATCTGGATTTAAACATTGAGGTCAATGTTTAGTTCAGGTGTGGGGGGGTTTTCCTTTCATGTTTTATTTCCATCGCTTTTGTTTTTGTTTGTTTTCGTTGTTTATTTGTGTGTACAGAGTGATGAGAAATGGTTGGACGAATCCGGGATCAATGGTAGTGGATGAATGACACCCCTCATACTTATTCTGATATGGCACCCCGGAAGTTGATGCAACCATGAGAAGGTAAAGTCGGACACAATTTGGTGACACTAGACCAAGAGAGCGGTATGGAAAGACCAAGTCAGGAAAGAACCACATAATACGAAGAGACTTCAGAGCTTGCAAGCTAACCAACATGGTGAGATCACAAAAAGCCAAACACGAAATATCAACATGAGAGTTCAGCCAGGTATGACTTTATCACTCTGATTTTGCGTATGTTCTGTTGACACGTCACAGCATGACAACACACACTGAGGCAAGTTGTTTGTTTAGCCAGGGCCTTTCTAGCCATCCCTATATGTATGTTTCCCGTCGTAAACCCCGTTGAGCCTTAGCCATTTGATTCGTTGTAAACCCCATGTTAACGTTTAACCATTATTCATCGTAAACCCCCTGTTAACTTTTAATTATCCATTCCCTTTTGTGTCATAACTCGGTATGATTGTGTGAATTGCAAGATGTGCAATGAAAATAAGTTTGGGGTGAAAATTTTGAAAGGGAAGGCAAGTGCATAAGATGAGATCATACAAAAAGAAAAACAGTATGTATGTCCTTTATAAGAAAAAAAAAAAGAAAATAAGAAAAGAAAAAAAAATGCACTTGCCGAGACCTTAGAGATATGAAAGGCTCGGAAAGAAAAAAAAAAAAGAAAATAAGAAAAGAAAAAAAATTGCACTTGCTGAGACCTTAGAGTCCAACAGATATGAAATGCTCGGAAAGTTGAGTAGAAAAAGAGTCAAAAGAGTTTTTACCCCAAAAATATATGTGATGCACAGGAAAAGAAGAAAAAGTACACAATATGATTACCGAGTTCAAAACCCTTTGTTACCCATTTTTTGTTTATCCCACCGTACCCAAGCCCCGTTACAACCTAAAAAGACCTCAAAAAGTGTGTGAAATCTGCTGTGGTAATGACATTAGAATGTGTTCAAAGTTAAGAGTCTGATACTGTATACTGTGCTGTGAGTGTACACACCTAACCCCGAGAGATATTGTGAGTGAGTGAAAAGCTTGCAGGTGAAGAGGTTTCTGATGTGGAAATATGGTAAACTGCCTGAATTGGAGAGACCTGAAACTCGATTGGAAAGGAAGAACACAAATGGTGAAAGACTAGGTTGCATTGTGGAAAACGAATTCGGAGGTGACCTTTGTTTGGACTCAATACATCACTTGAGGACAAGCAATGAGACAAGTTTGGGGTTGTGATCGGTCACCATTTCCATTGAATTCCCGCCGTTAATCCGACGTATTTTCATCACTCTGGTAAGATTTACGTTTGTTTTTAGTTGCATTTGAGTCAAGTGTCAAGTTTTGTTGGTTTGGTATTACATTACATTCGATTACGAGTTTAAGTCAAAAAGACCTCGTTTATGCTTCGTTTGGGTAGTGTCATTGTTCCAGGTTCAAAAGCAAGAATGGTGAAGTTCGGGACACTCTGAAGGACGAAAATATGACAGAACAGCAGGTCAACACGGCCACCCGTGTGCCACCACACGGCCGTGTTGTTGGTCAAGCAGAGAAAAAGACGAAGCAGAAAACAGGGATCAACACGGGCACCCGTGTGTACACACACGGCCGTGTTGATTAAAACAGTGCATCTACACGGGCACCCGTGTGTAGGGACACGGCCCGTGTTGTTGCTACTGTAACAAATGCTGAAATTAATTAATGCAGGAGAAAAAACACGGGCGCCCGTGTGTACACACACGGCCGTGTTGATTGCACGCAGCCTGGAAAACCTAATTTTGCATTGTGAACCGATTCTTCTCATTAAGGGCAGTATGGACTTTTTGCTTGGAGAGGAGGCATCTGAAACTATAAGAAGGCTTGGAAGAGAAAGAAAAAAGGACCTTTTGGACAGACGAACGAAAGCATTACAGTGGAGAAGAGAGCGAATACAACGGATTCGAAGACGGCGAGATTCAACGGTAGCCACCATTGAAGATCAAATTCTCCTAATTCTTTGTAATGTCTAATCTTTACTTTATGAGTTCTTTAAGTACTATGAGAGGCTAAACCCCCTGATGCTAGGGGGGTGGTCCTGATGTTATCGTATGTATGAATCTGAACCGATAATTTCCTGATTTCTATGTTAAGTATTTCAATTTAATTGTGTGATGTTATTATGCTTTTGTATCGGACAAATACAAATTAATCTATGACTTCCAATAACAGGACTGTGATTGGTAGGGTTTTCACACAATTAGGTTTATGAATGCATCATCTAGGACTAGTAACTTTCGTAAATCACCGTAAACCTTGATATTTTGTATGATTAAAACCAACGATTAATTAAATGGACATTTAAGTAATAATTGGTAGTTTAATAGTTTCTTCCTTAAGGACTTAAGTAAGAGCATTCTGAGGTTAGGTGATTGAAGGCTTCATAGGCAGTAAGGAAATTGGAACGGAATTCATAACCGGGTAACTCAACCACTCACCCTAGCATCCTTTATCTTAATCTATTCTTGTTATCAATTTTGTGTTTACTATTCTAAATTCCAAAACAAACCAACCATTATCTTTTTGTTTGAATAGAATCGAATTGAAATAAGTAATTCCTACGCAATCCTCGAGATCGATACTGGGAAATAAACTCCCTATTACTACATCGGTGAAAATAGTACACTTGCTATTTTTCCGATCAGCTTCCAATGCCCTCTCATGTCTGGTCCTGATGCCGCTAATGACAGCTCTTGCTCCGGTGGCGTGAACTCTAGGATATCGTGAGTTGCTGAACTCGTACCGACAGCGAGGCGTTGGACGCTTGTAGGCTCTAGAGGTTCCCTAGTATAGACGCCTAGTTAGCTTGCACACGAACAAAACCATGTTCATGTGAAGCTTGGAGATGCATTTGTTGGGCTACCATGGTGGCTTGGGCTTCCAACACTGATCATAGGGAGTGGTCTGTTTGGTGTTGTGATTCCCGCATGAACACCATCATATCTTGTTATTGCTCATACATGGCGTAAAATAATCCATCATGCTCCTCCTCACGGGCTCTCTGTTCCTGCGTCATATCTTCATCATAATAGTAACTAGAGTAGGTATCTGAAAAAGGGTTAGAAGGATCATATGTAGTGTGTGTAGATGAAAAATATGGGAGATGGGGGTTATGAACGACATACATGTTTCTCCAATCATACTCGTCTTCATTATCATCAGCAGTTATATCATCCTGAGGGATGTTTTGGGTACCTGGTTAGTTGTTATGGAAGCATGCAAATCATAAGCCCAATTTTCTCTCCTTCGTACGCTGATACAATCAAGACAAGGCAAAACAACACTCTTGATTGCTTTGTTATGAACCTTGATATGGTAACCTCATTCCCTCCTAACTCTACACAGTCGCTGGTTTCTGAGGAATTTTAGGTCAATGGTGTGAGTTGGTAGAGGTTCTAAAGTAGCAAGTTCCTGATCTATCCCTAGAGCACGCGTCAGGGAGGTAATTAATCCTCCAAAAGAAATGTCTCCTTTCTTTTTCGAAACTGCAAACATGTGGGCCACCATGAATGGGGCCGAGTTTAATGGTCTTTGTGTGAGTGCAGCTTACAGATAGAACATCTCTTTGGCATTCAGCTTATTTAGGTTTTCCTGGCCAAAAATGGTATCTGCTAACATTTGGCGAAAGATACGGATGGTCGGGTTATGAATTTTTGATGCCAAGTTATGCTCAAAAGTGTTCGTCAAAAAACCTGTTAATTCTTGCCAAAATATACCTGCCTCAAATTCCCAATCAGTTTCTATTAGTGTTTCACACGGGACACCTTCCCCGTTAGGAAATGTCAACAACTCTACAATATGATCAGTGGTATACTCATATTTTATATTGAACATGCGAAATTCAAGTGTGCATGTAGTGCTTACTGTGTTTGGATTAACAGAGTAGATAAGTGAACTCAAAAGCTCGTGTCAGATTCACATAAGTGTGGTCTCTACGTTCAAATAGATCTTGCAATCCTAATGTTTCTACCAAATAATTCACACTATTATAAATCCCTAGCATGTGCAAGAAACATTGTCGACATACCTCGTGGAGAAAATGTCGCGGCTCATAAGATCTCCATACTTCTTACTTTTCTTGGTGCCATCCCTTCCTTGTCAAAAAATGAGACCTCCATCAATCATTGTTGTCATTTTTGTTGGTTTGTGGAAAAATGGAGTATTTTGGTGAAGGTGTGAGAATGGGGGATTTTGAGGTTGAGGAATTTGTAGATTTATGGAGAAGGTAGCGGGAATTGGACTTATGGAGAGTAAATGTGAGTGAGTGGGGTTTTTATTAGATTTAATGGTGGAAGAGAATGGGTTTGGGAAGAAGAAGATAGGTTGAAAATGGGGAAAAAGTGATTTTTCCGCTTTTGTCCCGTTTTTTATGTTCTAGGACCCGTGGCGAACGCCACCATTCCATGGTGCACGCCATATGTGTTATTTTGGAAAATGGGCTTTTGTTGCGAACTTTTGGGCTTCTAGGGGTGTTTGGGTGCATTTTGGGGGGTGTTGGCAATTTCTTGAAGGTTTGCTTTGCTAGATTGTTAAAATTGAAAGATGAAACTTGCATAGGGGTTATAAATAATAATAATATCAAATAGTGTAAGTGGAAAATTCAAAAATTAACTGGAAAATTAACTGAAAATAACAATGAGTAGAGATGAAAATAATCCTGAAAAATTAATGTTAATAACGGAAAAAATATGGAATGAATCTAATGGACGATGAAGTAAGTCTAATGATGGAAAACTAAATCTAATTGCGATGAAAATGAATCTAAAGACGATGAAATAAATAATGACGGTGAGATATAAATCCTCCCTCACACATAAGCTAAGAAATCGCCTCAATGCTTTTAATGTATCTGGTGTGAAGGAGGCTGGTGGATAGTTTAATAAATAGACATACGCGAGCGATCCTGAGTTCGATGTGGATAAGATGCCCGAGCTTCTGCAACCTGGTGTCGAAGACTCTGGATCCCCGACAGTGGCGCCAAAAACTTGATGGATACTTTCTGTAAGTATACAGAGTGTATCAGAGTAATATAAAAGTTTTTCGAACCCACATAGACCTAATGGTCAATCTATCATTTTCTATTGCTATGGTGTTTATCTAAGGCGATTGTAAAGAATTAGAATAAGAACAACAAAGTGAAAATAATAGACTTGAATGAATTCACAAATGTAATACTGGAATGTGGCTCTCATCGATCAATAGTACTCTTATTATTCATAAGTAGAACTACTTACGGGGCAATGTTTTCTTCCTTGAAAAAGAATTAATTAAAAAGAAAGCATCGCTCTCGCGTATTCGGAATCAGGTTTTACTCTCTAAATTATACCGTTCACTCTCGCGTGCTCTGTGCGTTTTTCGTTAAAGTAGTGAAAACATTTTTTACAAATTAGATTTTGTTACTTAGTTAAAAAGTGGTTTTTATTGGAAAATTGAACTTTAAAGGTTTCCCAGCTTTCGCTCGGATAACCGGATTCTAAACTTATAAACGCATCCGAGAATAGTTTTAAAATCACTTTCTAGAAATATAAAATTCTTCTAATTAATTAATAAAGTTCTCTCGTGGTGTTTATTAATAAAAAATGTTAACAATTTTATCTTAAGTATCGGAAAACTTTCGATCTTACCCGGCGTATCTACGGTTCTACTCTCGTAGTAACATAATCAAAATTTATAACAGAAAATTGAAATAAAACCAAAAAAGACCTTTATAGTAATCCTTTAGAAATAATAGACTGAGTACCATCGAATTGGCGGTCCTCACATTCCAACATTAGTAGATTAGCTGGACATGGTCATGGTAAACAATAAGGAGATGAATTGAAAATTAGAATTAAACATATCAGTCGATTCTATTAAAATTACAAACGTGCAATGGAATAAATTAAACTTCAAAATTAAAGTAAGGCAAGGAAATAACAAGCATGCAAAATAAATAAGCAAAATAAATAAATAATACTGATAATAATAAGAACCTACTCCAAACGGAGTCTTGAATATGATACATAAATAAATCGAAGGAAAACTTGAATGCGAAAATAATGCTGGCAAGATTAACTGAAACAAAATAAAGTGCTCCAATCTCAATAATAACCTCAATGTAATAACCCTCCGATGTTAAGAATTAAAGCTCTCCAAAATATAAATATATGGCTTAAGTTGTACTAAGCTTGGATGATCTCAAAAGTGGGTTTCAACACCTATTTATAGTGCTACAAAGCCCTAGAAACCAAGTCAAAGTTGTTGGATTCGTGTGAGAGAAAAAAGGGGAAATAGGGAGGAATGCTTCAACTGGTTTGACCGCTTCGATTTTATAGGGGATGGTGACCGTCATACCCCCTGTGGCGAACACCACCTTCACAAAATGTGAGGACTTGACCTTTGTGATTGTTAGGTCATATGACACATCAGCCACATTATGGTTGTCTTCATGGTGAACGCCATGTTGGACATCGTGAGTGCAAAACATGTCTTTTTATCCATTTTTCATCTGATTTGCCTCGTTCCTTCGCATACGGCTCTCTAATGGTTAGGTACCTAAAATCCAGACAAAATACCAATATAATAATAGAAATGAAATCAAAACGACAATAAAACATGTGCAAGTCGAGTCAAATATGTAGTGGGTTTTGGTGTTATCATGACGCGAGCGAGAGCAAAAATCCTTCGCATCTGACGTCACGAGACGATGAAACTTGAAAGCAAGGGGAAATGCTCCCTTCTTCTCTGGAAGCATTTATGTGCTTATTTCTATTTTTGTAATTCATTTATGTAGTTGTCTTATCTTTTGTTATGTGTTTACCTAGTTGACATTTTTCATAGGCGAGTATTAAAACTCTGATGATTGTAAGAACGATCTGTTTATTGAGGTTCACTTTTTTACCTCTACGCTCTTCAGAGAGTGAGGGTTTTTAATGAGGCATCTAATCCTTTTTTTATCCATATTTATTCATTATGCCATATCTATGCAGAAAAACTAGGTTCACAAGAAAGCCTCCTATAATAGGCAAATATATATGCTGGATTCCCCAAGGTGGGATACTTTATGCCCATAGAGAAATTATACATGTTGGATCTCCCATGGTGTGATCCTTTTTGCATATAGAGGCAATAGTATATGTCGAATCCCACATGGTGGGATCCTTGTCATCCATAGAGGCAATTACATATGTTGGATTCCCCAAGGTGAGATCATTGCCTCCCACTGAGGCAATTACGTCTGAAGGATTCCCCAAGGTAGGATCCTTGCCCCCCACTGAGGCAATTTTATATGTTGTATTCCCCAAGGTAGGATCCTTTCCACCCATGGAAAAAATTATATATGATGGATTCCCCAAGGTGGGATCCTTTCTGCCCATGGAGACAATTATATACGATGGATTCCCCAAGATGGGATCCGTACCACCCATAGAGGCAATTGTTACGTTGGATTCCCCAAGGTGGGATCTTTACCGTCCATGGAGGCAATTACATATGATGGATTCCCCAAGGCGAGATCATTTTTGCCCATAGAGGTAACAAAATATAATAGATCCCCCAAAAGAAGATCCTTGCCTCCCATAGGTATGAGTAAAAATGATGAATTCACCAAAGAAGGAATTCTCATTGCCTTAGAAGCGACCATAGCTATAAACTTTTCAAGATTAATACAAAACAATAGAATAATTGGCTCTGAAAACAATTGATATAAAGATGCCCACATAGGGATGTCGCTGTTTGAAATAATTACTAAAGCCCCTGAAGGGGTTTACAAGATTACAGCCAAAAAGGAAGAGAAAGGAAAACAAATCACTCTTTGTCCACCAGCTCCACATCTAGAACCATCTTAAAAGGGTCCAGAGGGCTCAAATCCATATGGGGATACAGGAGGCATACCCGTCTTCTCGCCTTCACAAAATGATGAACAGAGGCTGCCACAACTTCATCCGTAAGCTCAGAAACTCCCTCATCCATGCTTTCGAGAGTGCTCTGAGCTTCCTCAAGAAACTTCCTCAAACCCTCCACCTATGCTTGTTGAACACGCGCTTGAGTGGCCACTCCCTTGGCAAGCACCTTCAGATCATCCCTCCTTACCTTCATCTACTTTACCGCCCCTTCAATCTCAGTTGTTCAGGCTAAGAATCCCAAACTGCATTCCAATGGTCGAAGGCAGGGTTACTCCAAAAAGAAGGTTTTGGGGATGTTGAAACATCCTCTAATATCTCCACCTTGGGTCTCACCTCTTGGCTTTCCAATGGTGCAGAAGAACCACCTTCCCTCCTAGGAATCTTTGGAGGGTGAATCTCGTTCACCCGAGAAGTTTCACCCTGTGCCAGCAATGCCGCGAGCAAAAGACAACATCTAGGGGTGGGAATAGGTCAAGACAACTACACAGGCTCAGGCCTTACCAGGATTTTTTTTAAATAGAAAAGGCTTAGATTTCCTATAAGCCTATATAGATAAAAAAAAAAGACTAGGCCACAGGCCATAAAAAATCATTTTAAGTATATCATGTTGTCCTATTTAAATAAAAATGAATAACTTTAATATTATTATATTGTATGTTGTACTTTAAATTAAAATATGAAAATAAATCTTAGTTATCTTGTAAAACTTATGAAAAAAAGTTGAAAAAACCTTATGAACAATGTCATAAGTTGTTGTCATGAGTTGTTGTCATGAGTTATTGTCATGAGTTATTTTCATAAGTTCTCTCAAACAAATAGTAACACAAAACTTATGCTAATAGGTAAACTCGATTGAGTCAATGAAAACAAACATTTAGTCTCATTGATCTTTTAATTTGTTATTTTATATAACGTTAGTTAAATTTATTATTTTCAAATTTTTAAATGAAGTATGATTTTAAGTAGGCAAGTAGGCCAATACAACCTTCGAAAAGGCCAGACTCGGTCCTAAAAATAAGCATATAATAGGCTACAAGCCATACATAGGATTTCAATTTTTAGTAAGCTAGGCTCAGGCTTGGCAAAGCCTTGCTCGACCTAGCCTATTCCCACTGCTAACAACATTGCATGTTGATGGGTCATCTGCATCTTCACCAGGAACTCTTGTTGCTCATCAAAGGGAATCGCCATCACTTCACCTGCACATAACAGCCTGTTAGAGTACAACCGAACAATGAAACAAAGATAAAAATAATTTACCCCTACCTAGATACTTCTCCATCATGTAGTCATGTTCACGGTCTCGAGCAATGAGGATGTTTTATTCCATGGGGAATATGCACTCCATGACCTGAATGACTTCAGGATCCAAAGGAGAAAGAACCAGTGAATCCACCCTCACTGTAAACTTAGGATCTGGGGTCCAAGATATGAGGAACAAAGGCTCGCCTCCCGCTCCCGTGAAAACATGAGACATATTATCACACCCTCTTACATGAACATACTTGTCTTTCCAATCCTCATAAGGATTGGCTAATGGCTTCAAAAAACACACCCTAGAGAAAGGGTGCAATGTTACCCAACCAGTGATGGGAAGAAACTCTGTTATATAGAAATATAAAACACCCTGACAAAAAGAGACACCGCCAGGTTGCAATAGATTATTTGGAAAGCCCTAAGTATACTCCAAATATTTGGAATAACCTAGGAAGGAGCCACGTTAACGGTGGTAAATAACCTCGTTTCAAAATGAGAAAGGAACCAGAACCCCCAAATCATAGAAAATAAGGAGGTGAAGGTAGAAGTAAAGAGCAGAAGGATCACTAGAAGTGTCCATGTCTGCCCTTTCATCCTTATAGAAATTCTCCATAAATGGATGTCATAATGAGACTTATCGATCATATAAACACTAGAATACGAAGAGGTTATGCCTCACATGTGGATGAATGTAATTTTCCACACCATGGTCGATGAGAGTAAAGGTTCAAGAAAATGAAGTTTGATGCGGAAAGTTTTCGAAAAGAAGGAAGAAGAGGTGAAGTAATGCTTCTGAAAATATATAGAAAACCCAAAGAAGTGGACTCACACGTTCACCCAATAGGTTGGCGCCGGAAGTGGTAAAGTCTCCACGTCTGGATACTGTAGCGGGGTATTCGTTACCATTAGAGACATTGACTAAATCCAAGGTAAATCATACAAGTCGAGTCGCCACCGCACTTCTATTTATCCAAAGGAATGGTTAGAAAGCGAACAAAAACCTAAAAGTTTTATCAAAATCAAAAACTAGAAAAAGAGAGTCAGAGATCTGGGTAAGGGGTTGGTTATGCAATGGGAAGGTGTTAGGCACCCAAAACATCCTAGGTACTCCTAGGGAGCCCTTTTCATACTTGTTGTAAGGTTGTTATTTTTTTGTGAAAAAATTTTGTTTGTGCAAACATGATTGAAGAGATGAGAAGAGAATATACAAGTTTATTTACATTTTAGGTTTTGATGGATAAACCTATTGCCTATGTACCATCTTAAAAAAGATTAGGATCAAAACCTCGTAGTTCGGGGTAAAAATTTCAAAATGAGTTGGTGAATTGATTGGTCCAAAAGCCTTAAGGTCTTTTGTTATCCAAGGGAGAAAACTCAACCTAAAACCACAAATCCACCATGTGAGGACAGCTTCAACATGCTAGTGAGGGGTTAACCCTATAATAAGCATGGAAGACTCATTGTCCATCACTAAGGATATAGGTGAGTATTACATCTACCATAAGGATAACTCAAACCTAATAGCTAAAGGTTATGAAAAAGTTTTGATTAAGAGAGTGGCCATTGAAACCACAAAAGACATTTGAATGGGTTATATTTACCAATGGAAAGTATGTACAAAATATGGTCAAAGTTGACTTAGAGGTTCAATTCAAAATGAGTATTAAGAAAAGAAAGTTTGAAAATCAAAAGCATAAGGCTTAGGTTTCTAATGTTGAAAACAAGTTTTAATGTTTGCACAAAAGTTTTGACTTGGGTTAGAGTGGAGGGAAGAAGAAGAATGGCTAAGATCCTAAACATACAAAGAGGTAAGGGACAAGAAACAAAACCACAAAAGGAGTTCCTCTCTTGAGATCATATGGATGATCCAAGTAGCTCCCATCCTTTGGAATAAGCAATCACATAAGCATAAATTCAAGCAATCATCAATCAAATGAACTCTTGGAAGGCTCTTCAAGGCATCTTGTAACTCTCTCTCTTAGAAGCACATGGCAATGGTTCCCCAATTTGGATCAAGTTGGAATCCCTAGCACAAAGAAACACACACATCAAAAGGTTCTATTTACAAATCAAAGAATGGACAAGAGGGAGTTTATAATATGGTCCTTTCAATGTTCATCTTCAAGCTTTAAGCATTCTAAAGGCATGAGGCCTAGTTGCTCTTTGACATTTATAGCATTCTAAAGGCATGAGGCCTAGTTGCTCTTTGACTCCATTTTGCATAGGAAAGGTCCTAAAGTCTAAGTCCTTTTGTCCATTTTTGCATTTTGGTCCACAACAATCAAACAAAACACAAACACAATAGTATATACACAAGTATGTGCTCAAGTGAGAAAAAGGCAAATTGCATTAACATAAACATGTGCTCAAGTGAGCAAAGGAAAAAAGCAAATGGATAATATGTGCAAGAATAGTAAATTGCATAAAAGTAAAGAGCAAAAGTAATTGTTAATAGTTAATAGTTAGTGTTAGTAGTTAGTGTGCCATAAGGCAAATTTAGCGTTATGTTAAGCAATCGTAATTGGACTTATGTAGAAGTCACAACTATCAGAGGCCGGTCAATAATAATGTAGGCAATAACACAAGTTAGAAGTCTTGATTAGTGAACCAAGTTCCAACAACTTGCCATGCCAAAAAGAAGAAGAGAAATGATCTTGTATTGGTTTAAGTCTTTTGCATGATTTAGGAAACAACCTATCCTTAATGCAAAGTCATTCACTTGATCAATTGATCAAGATGAATTAGATTTGAATCAAGGAAGATTAAGTCTCCCTAATCAATGCTAACTTATCAACCTTCAACTCATTGATCAAAAAGAAAAAGAAAAAGAAGAAGAAAGAGATGAATAATGGAAAAGGAAATGGAAAGAATTAAATGCATAAGGTGAATAAAATGTACCAATCCATGTGGGTTGACCAAATGACATTGAAAGTCAAAGTCAAACAATGAGAAATCAGAAGTGAGATGAAGATTGGAGTTCAAACAATAAGCAAAATATTTTTGGCATTTTTAATATTAAAATAAACTTGAATTAAAAGATAAAAGAAAGGTCAAACTTCAAAATCACTTCAAATCAACCTTGAAAGGTCCAAGTGATTTATCCCAAGTTCAACAAGGTCAAACAAAGTTTGACAAAAAATTTCAGCATTTTTAAAAGTCAGAAACTATTTTTAATCAATTAAAAATGAATAAAAGTAACCTAATTGAACTAAAAACTCAAATAAATCTCAAATCAATTAAAAAATTGATGAGAATATTTTTCATAGATCCATCATCATTCAAATAGGTTAGGAAAATATTTTTGTATTTTTTGAATATCAAAAACTATTTAAAATGAATTAAAAATAACCATAAAAGAGAAAATTCATAAAAAATATCAAATGATAAAATAAAAAATATTAAAAATCACAATTAGAAACTAGAAATTATTTGGAGAAGAATGCAATTGGTCCCATATTTTTTGGATTAAAAATAAAGAAGATATGAATTTTTGAAAAAAATGGAAATAAAAGAAATTAAATGGAAATTCAAAAAATCAGGAAAAAGGAGAGGCGTTGGATCTAGTTCATTAATTGACCTGGCAGATCTAATGGATCTTAAACGCGCGCTCACCATGGTCCTCAGTCAAACGCATCACATGGACACTTAATAAAAGTCATAAGATCAAACGGTTGTGATATAAACTGGAGAAAGCATCCAACGGTCCAGGATCGATCTGGCAATGGGATGGTGGCCAGCGCCACCGTCTTCTCCGGTGAGTACATGAACTCCGGCCAGAATTGCAGGTTCAAAAACCTCAACCAAAATTCACGATTCACATATCAAAATGAAGCTGGGGTGATGTACATCACCCCTATAACCTTGAATCACACTCAAAATTCCTATAGAGTAAGAAATCTGAGCTGGAAGATTCAGGTATAAAAAATGCAGTTCAATAAAACACGAAATTGAAGCTACCACTAGCTTGCCTCTCAAGTGAGGACTTTAGAGAACACATTGGCCAGGCAAATAGATCAAAGAGTAATGAGTTTCGAAGAGAAAACCAGTTGATGATCACCTTTGCATTCTGGAGATTTGAGCTTGCTTTTTTGCTTCCTTTGGTCAAACAGAAGATCAATGGAGTATGAGAGAGAGGTCTAGGAACTTTAGATCTAGAAATTCAACCTGATTTAGTTGAATTTCAGATCTGAGAAATTGAAGAAAATTGAAATAGTTCCTTTAGGTGTGGCTCGGTTTTGATTTCTGCAGCACTTCAGGTTGATTCATGGATCCCTATTGAATAGAATGATGCTCTTATTTATAGATGGAGAGGCAAGGGAAGTGTGATTCAATCCGTGTGCATGGCAAATGGATACTCTTTGCATGGGCTTGCATGATCATTCAAAAGGCCCAAATTCAATTCCAAATGCAATCTGAGACATAATTGAGCTGAAATGGACGTGTAATTGGCAATGCACAAGCTTGTATAATAAGTTCCAACATGTTATGCACAATTATGCCTAAAACTTCTCCTCTTCGAAAATGCCATTTGCCAAATCCAAACATGAGCATGTGAGTAATGGTTGGAAAGGTCTTGATGTAAGGAACAAATGTTATGTTGGACAAAAATTCATTTGGAGTGTGGAAATTAGTGAATTTTGAGTTTAAAGTGTAAGGTGCAAAACATGCAAAGGCAAAGTTTCCAAATTTGGACAATGTTCAAGCCCCTCTGTTTTGATGATGCAAGCATCAAATGAAAAAACCTCCTACATAAAAGTTGTAGATCGTTTCAATACAATCAAAATGGACTTAAATATTGAATCATTTGGATTTTTTATGAAAGAGTTATGGGCACTTGAAGTTAGACTCTTTTGACTTTCAATGCATTTGGTCCAAAGTGACCTATAATGTTTTGCATTATCACATATATTTCCTTTGAGATTTTGTAATTTTGTTCAACATAAAATTTGAAGTAGACATCTTAAGCTTTCCAATGCATTTGATCCCACCTTAAAATCATAAAAAAATGAATGAGTTATGTTCTTGGGAAGTTGACCCAAAATTAGGGTTTCAATCAAAATGACCTATAATGTATTGGAATGGGAGATGACCTTTCAAGCTTCAAATTAATTTTTGATGAACATGAAAGTTGTTCATATTGTCCTTAAGAACGTTTTGTATTTTGGGATCATATCCATTTGGCCAACACATAAAAAGTTAGGTCTCAGTGCACTTCAAAATAGTCAGATGAATTGACTGATCAACTTCTCAAGTCCATGACTCATATCTTGATGAATTGATGATTGAGGGCACTCAAATAAGTTCAAATATGCATGAAATGATGAATTAAATAACTTCCCTTGATTTTATTTGACCATGGGTTGAGGTTGCTTCAAGAGCAAGGCATTGTGGTACACAGATGAATTAGGGTTTCCTTGGGGAGCAAACCTCAAACTCTTTGACTTTGTTTTGATCAAAATGATGAATTGAGATGCTAGTGAGGCATATTTTATGGATGAGAGATTTGAGAACCATCACCATGCTTACTATCATCTTCACTTGGCCATATCCCTGCACAAAGGATCTCCTTGAAGCTCTTGATCTTGTGATTGCTCAAGCTACAAACAAAAGATGTTAGTGACATATTTTTGTGCTTTTGGTTAGTAATCAAAATAAGAAAAGAAATAATATACAATTCAAGCATGCTTGGTGATCTCAAACCACTCACAAGAGGAGACCCCACCCAAAAGTAAGGAGCCAAGATGCTTATGATCCTTGAGGCAATGCACATGCAATGTTATGATGCCATGAGGGATCTTAGGGTCAAAATTGGGGTCTTACAGATACCACGTGTGAATACGGGAAACTAATTTGTCTTCTCGATAAATACCATTATGAGGTGCATTAAATTCTACCCATGCCTCTTCCCCTCGAACACTCAATCTGGCCAAAATGAATGACGTTTTGATATCTCGACACATCACCTCAAAACAATGTTTTACCACGAGCTAGTACACCCTTTGGCTAAGGGACTTACCTATCATTCTACTCACCATTTAGCTGAGGGAATCGCCTATAATTTTACTCTCCCCTTCATTAATGGACTCGCCTATGCAGGGAGCACCACCTAGAAAAATTATTCTCAGTTAAGGGAATCATCGACATGGTGAGAGGTGCATTCCAAAAAGGAAAGTGGTTTTAAACACTTCTCCCTTTAGAGGAAAGTTCTCATGCTTGAGGGATTGTGTAGTGATATTATTCATAAAGTCCTAGATTATAGCGCCTTCGCCTAACAAGTGTGCCACCAAGAAGGAATCCAAGGGAGTCGCCCAAGAGGTCCCATCAACTTGGTAGTCAAGCGAGAGAAAGTCACCGCTGACTCTGAGAAGATAAGTAGTTAATAACCTCCCCTAGAAAGAGGGGAGAGGTTAAGACCATGTTCAAGAGATAAAAACCCTAGGTGGAGGGGACTCATATAAATATTGTATCCCTCTAAGGGATAATGAGATTCTCAAGTGATACATATTCTCCACTACTTTGAGAGTATTATGCTCCCAGTAGCCTTAACACACCATTAACCTAACCGCCTATCTTCAACCCAACAATGCCTGCCACCAACAGAGCCTCTCACCTCGCATGAGTTGGTCCCTTAAACAGACTCAAAAACCACCATACAGGGTTTCTTGTCACCGTGGGAAATCCCTCATTACCCAAGCTATAATTCACCTGCAAAGGCCTTTGAGCCCTCTGCCCTTGCCGAGGGAACACACACACACACCATTTATTTTTTGATCAGTATAGATTTATACTAAGGTACAATAAGCAATTCCTTTTTATATAAGACTTAGGTGCTCAAGAAATGATCCTTAACATTGATGCATTCATTACTTAAAGTTTCATTTTTAACTTTGAAAATTTTCAACTTTTTAAGGAGATAAATCAATTGCTCCTAACACTTAATTGATAAATGTGATCTTTGTAAAGCAAAAAAAATGAAAAACCAAAAGCATCAATCAATTGAATCTTTACTACAATTGATTGAGGATTCCATTTGTAGCCGAGTCAATCGATTGATCCAGTTCACTTTTTCATAATTTTTGAATATT
Source organism: Lathyrus oleraceus (assembly GCF_024323335.1). NCBI lineage: Eukaryota > Viridiplantae > Streptophyta > Magnoliopsida > Fabales > Fabaceae > Lathyrus > Lathyrus oleraceus. The sequence continues at coordinate 95,274,163 of NC_066582.1, forward strand.
ACAATGATTCAATCGGTTGATTCACATATATTATCGATTGACATCCAAATCATCTTGAAAAATTCTGAAACATTGCATACCTCTTCATTTCATATGATCATAATGCCTTTTACAAATCATTGCAAATTCTCATGATCATTTTTTCAAACATTGGCACTACTTTTAGAGGTATCTTGTGATATATAAATAGTAGAATTTTTCTGTTTTCAAATTCAACTCTTTCATCAAATATTCTCAAACATTGCATCCGTGCATTTACAAAAACTCTTAGAAACTTTATTGCGTAATTTTCACTCATCATAGAAAAGTTTCTTGAGCACTTAGAGTTTATAATTTTGAATTATTATATTAAAAGAGAAGACTACGTTAGAATTTTGGGAATAATCAAAATTCATCTGTTATCAAAATTCATTTGTAGTCAATCATCCATATTAGTGTACTGTAACTTGTTTGTCAAGTTTTTGGAAACAAGAAAAGTTAGGAGAAAGTAGGTTTCTTTCTTTATGTGTTGTAAAATCATAAAGTGGTGTGCTTTCTTGATTGTGTTAGAGAATTGAAGAGAGACTTGGATTGAGGATGTAACAATTTGTAACATAGTAAATCTCTCATGGGGTGTGAAGGGACTGGACTACCCTTGTTTGGAAAGGAGAACCAGGATATATCTTGTGTCAATTTCTCTATTGCACTTTATTTTTCCTACATTTTAGTTCATAAGTTCATCATAACTTTCTGAAAAAATAAAAAGGATCATAACATCTACAAGATAATGATAAAAATACATGAAACCTAATCACCCCCTGTTAGGTTGCACTCTGCACTTACAATGAAATACAACAAAGTTAAGAGATAATGGATAAAGAGAAACACCATAGATTTATACAAGTTTGACCTAAATTTACTTACTCATGTCCCCATGAATTATTCTTGAGAGTATTCAATTAACTTGAGAGCTTTTAAAAGGATATGCCCACGAACCTCCTTATATAAGGAAATTAAGTTTTAAGGTTAACTTCCAAAGAAACAACAAACAAGTTTTATAGTGGTTATTCTTCAAACAAAACAAATATTTTCCACTTGCTAATCTTGAACCAAGACGGAGTTTTAAGTTGGCTATCCTGCAAACCAAAATGGAGTTTTGAGTTGGCTATCCTCCGAACCAAATCGGGGTTTTACACGAGCTTACCAAGAGTTGAGTTGATACTTTAGACAGTATAATCTTGAGCCAACTAAGCTTTTACATAAGGTTGGAATCAAGAATCAAGTGATCTTTTACATAGGCTAATCAAGAACTGATAGAGCTTTTAACTGTGTTGATCTCAAGAATTGTTGTGTAGATTTTAATAAATAATCTTAACGAAACAAAAGAGAGTTTTTCTTTTTGGCAAAACTCGCAAACTAGACAGAGACTTCCTAAGATTATCCCCTAAATCAAACAAGAGATTCTAACTGGTTTAGCTCGCAACCAAAATAACTTCTTATAATACAATATTGGGTTAAATATACTATACCCCTGCAATGTTAGCGAATTTCAATTTATCCTCCTATATTTTTTTATTCCCCCTTATAATATTTAGATTTCGTTTATATGGTCACTTTGTTGACTAGTCAACATGGAATCTTGGCATTCAGTCTAAATGTCAATTTATTTTTTATTTTATATTTTTATTCCATATGGATTTTTTAAATTAAAAAAAAGTATTTTTTATTAATTATTTTGTTTTAAATTTTATTAAATTTAAATTTTTTATTTTATTTTATTAGATGAGAAAACATGCAAGTTCTAAAAAAATTGAGATGCATAGGACTTGAACCCAAATCTTTCAAATAATAATTTAACACCCAACCACTAAACTACATATTTTATTCTAAAAATTTATGCCACCACTTTATTTATAGTATATTTGTCTTATAATATATAATTATTAATAAAATTATCCATTAATCTTAAATAATTATTTCATATTTAATTATAAATTATTATTATATAAACTATTAAATAATAGTTACTAATATATGTTGGTATAATGAAAGTTATAGTAATGAAAGTCACATATATATATATATAGTGGTACATGGTAAATATGGATTTGGCTATTTTCAATGTATTCATCTAACAAGTTTTACTGTATGTATGAGCTACAATTTATCATGAATGCATAATAGATAATCATGTTTCTTTATTTTGAAAAAGATATATTTATCAACCAAAAACACATAGTTATGTTATTTATAAAAATAACATATAATCATGTTTTTTTATTTAAATGTTAACCGAAAATTAACGTGTTAGTTGAAAAGGAGGGTATTGTCTATTTAATAAAAACTTAGGGGAGGTTAGTGTCTAGTTTAAAATTAGAGGGGATTTCAATTTTATTTTAATAAATATTAAGGTGAGTATAATTTATCCAATAACCTATCTTAATAGTTTATATAATAATAATTTATAATTAAATATAAACTAATTATTTAGGGTTAATAGATAGTTTTTTTAATAAAAGAACTCACACCTTTATCAATTTTTTGAGAATTTGCATGTTTTTTAATTAAAATAAAAAATAAAATAAATAAAAATAAAAATAAAAAATTTAAATTAAATAAAATTTAAAAATAAAAAATAAAAAATACAAAACAAAATTTTAAAAAATCGACGTGGAATAAAAGAAATAAAAAATAAAAAAAAGTGACATTTGGACTGCCACATCAGCAAATGTCAAGATTTTGTGTTGGCTTGTCAACAAAGGAGCCATATAAACGGAATTTAAACATTATAAGGGGGAATCCATAAAAAATTATAAGGGGATAAACTGAAATTTGCTAACATTATAGGGGGTATAATATATTTAACCCTAAAATATCTTATTTATAGTAGTGAATACTCATGCAAAGATAGTTGATATATTTATGTATATCTTATATTATACATTAATCTCATAATAATAAAAATCAACATCAAGAACAACAATCCAATTCATAATTTTTCAGAGCCAAATCATTGAAGAGCGGAAGTAGAAGATCAAAGAAGCATACCTCTATTTTCTTCATCTTCATCACCTTCAAATTTCAGCAATTTCCAAGACAATCCTCTGTCTTGCAGGCCGGCAAATTTGTATCCCTTCTTGTTTGCTAAATTTTTGATACCACAATGTAGCTTGTGCATTGGAGAATCAAAGCCTCGAGGTTTGGTGGCTTAATTCTCCTTCATCTCCATTTAACTTCATTTTTTGTGCTTGGGTTCTTAGCTCTTTTGCTCCAATTTTCAGAATTAGTTAAGCTTTGATTAGAAGTGGTGAGAGATTAGGATAGAGGAGTTTGAGAGGCGTAGAGAAATGGTGTTATTTCTCGATTCCGGCCAACTCCTCCGCCTCCGATGCGGTGGTGTTGGAGCTCTGGTGGTGATTGTTTTTTGATATGAAACTTTAAACATGATATGTAGAGATGACGAAGCATGTTTTTTTGAATTTTTTCACACTCCCTTGCAAATTCTCTTAGACTTAGGTCATTAAGCCCAATACTTTACTTTCCAAACTTCTGTTTTATTATATAACACATATGCTAAACTCAATAACAATTCATTGTGTTTGGGCCTTATGTTAAGCCCAAAGCCTCCATTTCCAGGCTGCACACCCCCTGGGTTATGCACCTCTGCAGATTTAATTGTTTTTACTCTATTTCTTGTTTTTTATCATTTCTTTATCAATTCTTATTATGCTTTTAATTCATGAACATGCATGTTTTAATTAATGCAAATTCATAATAAATTCATGCATTGTGGTTAATTAACATATTTTCCCTTTTTCTATTTAATTGAATTAAGTCTCCATTAATTCATTCTCATGCCATGTTAAGTCATAATAAATACAAATAAAAAGGTTAGGATAAATTTCTCCTTGAGACTTTAATTTCCAATTAAAAGATCATTAGAAACTAATTCTTTCACTCTTGATTGCATGAATTATTGTTGCATGAATGGTTTATTTTTTCACTTTAATAATTCTTTTGTGCATGGATAAAATATGAAAATACTTAATCTACCATTGCCACTTGATTGTTTTAGGAATGGTATCATGGTTTGTAAGTTTGTATGATACTTTCCATTTCATGTATGGTTTATAATTCATTCCCTCATCTTGGGTAAAATGTCTCTCATTCCCATGAACATGTAATAGCTTAGGATTTACTTTCCTTTTCATGTCAACTAACAAGTTAAAATCAAAACCATTAAAAGAACTTTTCCAAAGAATAAAAGCACACTTGATCCAACGTCAAGTGCTTTTCCAAACAAATCCACTTGAAAGCAACACGAGTGCTTGATCCAACGTCAAATATCTCATCCACTTCCATCTCTATCTATATCCCATTTTTCTCACATCTTTCATAATCAAATTTCAAACACTTGATCCAAAGTCAAGTGACTTTTCAAAACAATTTCATAATAGACCGGAAGAAAAATATGGGGTGCACATACTTGTGCACAACATTCTCAAGTACTTGGGTTATCGGTCGTAGCTAGCTTGTTGCCCGATGCTTGACTTTCATTTAAAACACTTAACAATAAAACTAGTATAATATGGTGCTCTGAGAGTAAAAAGAGTGGTTAGGATGTCACTGTCCTCTCAACTCCCGAGTATTCTAATTGTTGGTCATACTTAGCCAGTGGTTAGATGTTTGTCTCCCTTTAAGTACCAATGATTAAACTCACCAAACAAAATTCATAAACAAAAACTCTTTGGATGGAAAAGAGGGGTTATGATGCAAATGTCCTCTCAACTCCCAAGTACTCAGATTGTCGGTCGTACTTAGCTTGTGGTCTGATACTTGTTTCCAATTCTAAAATCAACCATAACTCATCAAATCCAATTTTCCACCTTAGGGCATTCAAGAACCTTTTCACAAAGGACATGTTACCTCCATTCTACCGTGGTATGAACAACGCTTAAGCCTCTCATGCGCAAGCACACAAGTCATGTTTAACTTCTAGAATGCGATCCAGGCACATTCATTCTACCGCAAACAAATAAACGTTTAAGTCTCCCATGCGCGAGCATATAAGCAACGTTAAGTGCTAGAACGTGAACGTTAACACTGTTCATTGAAAACAATCAACACACACTATGTTTTATACTTGGAACTGCAAAGCTCTGATTTTCTCATTGCACGATGAGGATACGTAGGCACAAGGATTAGAATCCTTGGCAAGCATACTAATTTAAAACTTATTTTTCTCCTTAACCCAATAGCAAGTAACTTTCAGATGATCACATTCATATGCACAAAGAACAAGCAAAGTGGTTCCTGTTTAGCACAATAGATGTGAGGGGGTGCTAATACCTTCCCCTTGCATAACCGACTCCCGAATTCTCTCTTGGTTGCGAAGACCATTCTTTTGGGGCTTTATTGATATTTTCCCTTTCCTTTGGAATAAATAAAATCCGGTGGCGACTCTGTATTTTTCGCGACGTGACACCCACTTCTGGTAAAATAATTTTTCATAAATAAAAACTTAAATTCATTAAAAAAATGATAATCCTAATTCACCTCCTCTTAGATTGCTATCTAGTGTTTACAAAGTAATAATTATGTAATTTGTTGTTCTTATTCGATTGTGTTGTAATTGTAAATTAAGAACTTTATTTTCTTATAACATTATAAGTGATATAAAGGATACAAGTTGAACCTGAGTAAAAATTTGGTGTAAGAAGGTTATGAGTTGATCGTGATGTAAAAGTTCAAGGTGTTAGGGGAATATCAAGGGGAACTCTATGGAGTATGTTGTGTGGTATAAGATTGAACCAATATAAATCCATGTGTACTAGTTCTAACTTTCCTCTTTTATATTTTAGTATTTTATCTTATACACTTAAGTCTTTGCTTCATCTTATTTTTTAAACCTGGTCAACCTTAAAATCAATCTTAGCAACTTTTTTTCAAAAACTATTATATCCACATTGTGGTCAACAATAATGGCTAAAAAATTGTCTATTTGATCATAAATCTAACAACCCAGGTGAAATTTGTCGTGGAAAAGGTAAGATAATGTTGAAGTATTTTAATATAATATGCAAAAGAAAAATGGCGATGACATGTCTTTTGTAAGGTTTAATTCCTATCTTACTTCAGAATAAATATTTTCGTCAAACATTTCAGTAAAATGAATTATCTTGGAAAACTTTGGTCCATGTTTGGACTTATAAATAAATATTGGTACCTACAAAGTGAAAAAAAAGCATCAAGGCAATATAAAATTTAAATACTAATAATCACACCTATTAGTCGTGTAGTTTCCCATATTCAACAGTCGATTGATCCCTACCCTAACAAATTTATGAAGGAGGCAACCATGTGTATTTCACATGATCAATAAATTGACTATAATCAACACAGACTTGCTCAAGTTGTTGAAATAGTTGATGATACTCCACATCATCATTGACCATATAAGATCAATATGAAGCATGTGTATCGCTTCTTGCATATCCTTCACAACATCTTGCTTGTATTTTTCTTGAATAATTTTGTTGATATGAAATTGAGAAAGCAAATTAATCATCCTTTGAAAAAAAACTTAAATTGTTTTCATCAAAGAAAGATTTATATTAGTTAAAATAACTTATCAACATAATCATTCCTTACTAAATAATTGTTTCAGCTTATCCAATACCTAACAAAAATTCTACGTCTGCTCATATTTCATATAGGAAAATACAACACAAAATGTTAACTCGGTTCACATCATACTTTTGGGGTTGATTGAAAATATACATGTTGAAGAAGTATCACATTGCTTAGTTTTGTGAGTGAAGAGAGAGTTTAAGGCTATATATAGGATATAAGTTCTTTGAAGTCCGACATCACTTGGTTTTGTGAAGCAAGAGGGAGTCCAAGTCTATATATAGGATTCAAGTTATTCATTCCAAGATGCACCAGTCAAAAGCACTTTAAGTTTGTATTTGACTTTCTTTGTTCTCTTATACTCTTGTATTAGAGTGTTGTAAGACGTAGTTAAATATTTGTTTTGGAGGGTGTGAGTGTATTAGGGGTCTGGGATGGTTGAGGGTATATTACGTCTTGTAACAATTTTCACATAATGTTATTCTCTAGTTGTCTATTGACAACAATGTGGTGTTTTCCTCCAATTTTGGAGTTTCCACATTATGTTCTTGTGTTGTGATTGTGTTCCTCTTTTTTCTTTATGCTTTGTTTGTTTTTTTCAAACACATACCATCAATAGAAAAAAATATTATACAACTTGATTGAATCTGAGTGGGCCCAAAAAATATCTCTCACAACATCTTAGTCATCTCTTCTTCTACTCCAGTAAACATAATCAACATCCTCTATTAGCTTACATAAATATTGTATATCAGTTCTAGGACCTCTCATCTCTTTTTTTAATTTACTTTTATATTTATATATTTGTGTGATATGAGTGAGTTCTCATGATCTCGCTTTTGCAAGGACATAAGTATGTTTTTTTATTGGCAGACGTAAGTATTTGTATAAGTGGAACATGACGCTTACTAAAATCAACAACATGTTTCCGCTCATCTACACTTAGACAACCAACAAATGCATGACGTTCAAATCTATCAGGTAAAACATGGTTGTGAAGTCCATGTTTTATATCAATCTTCATACATGAACCATCTTTAAATGGTATTGACTTGATTTTAAATGTATAACCACCTTTTTTTAGTAGCAATTTATGTTGCATTATTTGCGCCCTTCTCTTTCCATCCTTTATAATAATCAAATATTTATTTGTTGTGTTTCTTTCTCTTTTTCTATTTCGGTATTTGAGCGAGTAATGACGACTTTCACTTTATGTCTGATTTCAATCTCTTTAATTCACCTTATTAAATAGTCTTGTGTATCAAATTTCTATGTAGTTAGGAATGCATCAAAAATATCTATACATATCTGATTTTTACCACATATCTATAAAAAGATCGATTTTTTTTTTTAAAAATAACCAACATTTTCAATTAAAATACCAAAATAACCAAAATTTCAGAAAAATATACCAAAATAACCATCTTTTTTAACTGATCCGCCATTTGAACTGGCGCATCCAATTAAGATCCAAAGGAGGCGCCATTGGAGTTGGCGCATGCTCCCAATGGCATTGCACATAGGCGTCATGTTTCTTGGCGCATGCATGTGTGGTTTAATGTGTGTGCTTGCCATGTGCGTGTGGAGCCTAGGGCATTGGCACATGCATTTTCATGGTTCATCTATAAATAACATTTGTATCTCCCATATTTTTGCAGACAACTTCTTACCCTCCAACCCCATTTTCTTTCATTCTACTTCAATCTCCTTAAATTTTTTATTCTTTAACCATGTTTGAATACATTCACAAGAGAAATGCCTATTTAATCTTTTCAGTAGTGCAGCCTCTGATAAAGATTCGACTTTGGAATATAGAATCGTTTGAACATCTTAATCGGACATTGAACCATTAGTTAGATGGATACATTGCATATGGTGAAAGGATTATAAGAATTCAATGGCTTGAGTTCACGTTCAACCAAAATGGAGAAGTGCGTGTATGGGTGGATATTAAGACTGACATACACGTTCACAAGATGATGTATAATATGTTCAAAATTGTTTTGATGGTTGTAATCTCTTAGTTATAGTAATGGTATTTTATTTGTTGTAGTCTGTTGTGTTGTTGTTTATGTGTTTCTTGTGTGTTAAATGTGTTGTATTTATTTGTGATGGTATTTCCTCACAAAGTTATCATATGAAATAAATATTGTTTTTAATATAAAGCAAAAGAGGTACATGTAAAATTATCTTGTTGTACTTGTTCCAACGCTAGGACAGTTAGTACGACTGTGATCGGGCTGGCGACATGAAATACATAATCGAACCATTTTGTTCTATGTATCCATTTCGATTCGAATACGGGTGATGTTTGGGTGGTCCTTTTTTTCTTTGCATAACTTCATTGTGCCAGAGAATGTCCCCTTGATATTCAGGCCAATAATCCTCTTTTGCAACAACTAAAAAGATAATTTTGTAAATATTGGATATGCTTATGACTTTGTAAACGTCGGATAGTAAGTAGGATGGATCCCTTCGAACCTTTGAACATGTCGCAATGACATAAGAGTAGGACATACGAAAGGCTTGGAACTTTCTGCAGTCGCACCAACCTCTATCTAGTTCCACTCTGTATTGTCCCATCGGTATGCCTTCATTGTGATCCATGGACTCAACAACACTGTACCAACCTTTAGTACAGTCAAACACCGTGACCACGCGTGTGTTAGCTTTGGCAGCTTCGTGTCTAATGAATTTCATTGAAGCATCACTGAACAACTGCCCAAATTGTAACACTGAAATCCATTTGAAACGTCTAGTCTCAAACAACGCCCCTAGCCTGAAATATGTTGCTTGCACTAAAGCAGTTATAAGTAGGTTTCATATGCCTTTGAAGACAGAGTTCATTGATTCCACAAGATTTGTTGTCATGTGGACCCAACATCGATTGTTGTCGTATACCCTAGTCCACTTCTCCAATGGAATATTGTTGATCCATCGTACTGCATATGCGTTAGACAATCTGATGTCTTCGTGGTAGTGTTTAAAAGAAGGTTCTATTAATGCATAACCTGCATTGACAACCTTCTTCCACAATGTTTTGTCTTTGATCTCTCGCATAAAATTTTGAGCAATATGTCTAATGCAATTGACATGCATCGACGGAGGATTCTGCCAGCCATTATCAATGTTTTTGAAGGCACTCACTATTGAAGGGTGTCTCCCAGAGATCAAACATAAGTTAGGTTGAGGAGAAACGTGCAATCATAGTTTTTTAGGAAAAAACTGCATCCCTCAGCGGTCTCCCCTTCAACTAGGGCAAAGTCGATTGGAAGAATGTTGTTGTTGCCATGTTGTGCCACTACCATCAGTAGCGTTCCTTTATATTTCTTGTACAACCATGTACCATCAATTTGTATAATAGGTTTACAAAAATAAAAACCTTTGATGCATGGTTGATACGCCCAGAAGAGACGGTGGAATATTCCATTTCCAATAGCATAAGTACCGTCTAGGGTATATGCCGACAACATTTCCAACTTGACAATAGTCCCTGGAGCATACTGTTTAAGATCTACCAAGTATTTTGGAAGTTTTTTGTAAGACTCCTCCCAATTTCCATACACTCTTCAACCGCCTTTGTCCTAGCTATCCAAGTCTTCCTGTATGATGGAGTATAGTTGTATTGTGTTACAATATGCGAGATTATTGTACTCACCTTTAACGACAGATTGTCGCTAATGATAGATAAAGTTTCATCGCATGTTAACTGAGAGCTAAGTTTGTGATGGTCTTGCATTGGGTTCATGAGCATGCATGTGTGAACTGGACCCATAGATCCAATCTCCCAAGAATCACTCCTCTTCCGGTAAGAAGCTGACAATCGGAAAAGGAAACGCTCATTTCGATAATAAATTTTATACCTTATTGCATTAGTCCGATTAACTCTATAATCAGCTGATAGTTCCATGTGATACTTTTTAATGGCTTTTACACAGTCTTCTTTTGTGCGAAATGTGTCTCCTTCTTTCAATGATCATTGAATTTGCACATAAGGATTATAAAATATATCTGATGAAGGTTCATCGGCACCCAAATTCAAAGTTGTCATGTGTTGAGGTGGACAATATACATGACTAGCTGGTAATGGCTCCTCCTCTTCTTCATTGTTCACCATTGAATCAACCAATAACCCGACTTCTTCTTCTTTCTCATCAACAACATTGACTCAGCTTGTTCGTCGCCATCAGTTTCATAAAACACTTGTGACTTATCAATGAACTGAGACATAGTCCTCCATCAAAGGTCCCAACAAGTAATCCGGGAGCACAAAGCATCTCAAACCCGGGTCATAAAACTGGAGAAGAGTATGGATGGAACTCATATCATTGTCTGTGAGCCTGAAAACCAACTTCAGAATACCCCCATAAGCCTCACGAAACATCCCCACATGGTCAGGTGTAATCAATGCTATCATATCCTTCAGTACATCAATCTCTGGGTCAAAGAAACTGTAGACAACATCATCTTTCAAGCCGGTCCTCATATCTGGGAAGAAGTCTCTCAACCAGGATCTCGATCAAGAATGTCCCCTGCGTATGGATAAACATGAGTTAGATGCAGATAAATGCAAAATGTGAATGATGCTGATGTATGAATGCAATGCACTGTGCCATCCTCCAAGTCATCTAAACATCCACTGCACTGAGTTACGGTCTCTGAACTGATCACAACCATCTGAGGTACTGAGTAACCACAAATCCCACTCAGGAGTTCCGAAATAAACGGAACTGAAGGATATATCATCATCATCACCAGAGAATCACTGAACTGATAACCACAAAACCCTCTAAACCAGCCCAGGGAATCCTGAAATAAACGGATCCCCACTGATAAATACCATGGACAGAACTCCGGCGTCTCGGAAATAAATCCATAAATCCGACTTATAAATAGAACTCTGATCAATAACTGAACCATTAGTCACCATCAAAGTCACCATCAGGACATGCATCTGTAAGATCAAACCCTCCCCTCACAGGTGAATTCTAATCAGGTCATCCTAAGGCGGATAATGGTCTCGACAATCGGGCAAAGATACTCAACGGGTTTGCCCTTTCGGGTGTGCCGTTGCAGCTCTCTTAAGATCATCTAAACCAAAGATCCAGGAAAGAACGGTCACCGAAGTCAATAGCTCAAATGAAATGACTCAACCAAAGTGGATACTCCACAAAGAAAGAGCTCCCTCAAAAGAACCTCGTTCGGCTTGTGGTATGTCGCGTCGCCAAAAACATGTTGACCTAACATGAAAGGCAACATGAGACCACGTTAATCCTAGGTGTATACTCGGGCCTGGGTTTTAGCCCCACTCAGAACACCCACCCCAAAACAGAGGAACCAACCTGTACAGAAGACAGCACAATGATAGTATGATGCATGCAAACATTTATGCAAATATATACAGTCGCAGTATAATAATCATAAATGCAATAAATAAAGCAGCATAACCAACCTAAACTACCCTAGATAGCTCTAGGAGGGACTCGCTTAGGGAAGATGGACCAGCAAGAGGTCAACTTCTTATAGTCCCCAGCAGAGTCGCCAGCTGTCGCATCCGCGAAAAACAACCGGCGGGAAAAACAAACAAACAGAGCCGCCATCGTGCGTTATTTATCCCAAAGGAGGGAAAGGAAACGCTCGAAGTAAACCTGGAAAGGGAATGGTCTTACGACCCGATATTACCAGATACGGGAGTCGGTTACGCAAGGGGAAGGTATTAGCACCCCCTCACGTCCGTCGTACTCGACGGGATCCACGCTCAAGAGAATAGGATAAGGTTGCTGAATAACTGCTCAAAAGAATGCACACACACTGGAATAAACAGGCGGGAGAGGATGGAGGAAGAGGACTCGGCGGGATATCACATCCTGGGCCTACGTAGTTTGTCAGAAACAAACATCAGAGTCAACGTAGTTCGGGGAACTGGGAAGCGGGCTCGCTAGGATATCTTATCCTATGCCTACGTATCTCATCTGGAATGAGAATCAGAGCAACCGTAGTTCGGCTCACGCACGCCGAAACAAAACACACACACAGACGCTGAGACGTCAAAACAAACACACAAATAGAAACAGACTGCCAATGGCTGGTCTTACGTCCGACTCCAAACAACAAACACAAACAAGGAAACCGAATGCCAATCGTTGGACTTACATCAGACTCCACACACAACAAACAAACGCACACAGGAAACCGAATGCCAATTGCTGGACTTACATCAGACTCCAAACACAAACACCAATAGGATACGGAATGCCAATCGCTGGTCTTACATCCATCTCCTAACAACGAACCCAAACAAGGAAACCGAATGCCAATCGCTGGACTTACATCAGACTCCAAGCAAACAAGAGGTTAACCGGACGCTGAGTCGTCAAAAGCAACAAAAAAGTTGTACAAACAAGCTAATAGGGAGTCTGGTACTCGAGCCTGCTAACTGTCAAGCAAACACACACAAAAAAGGAAAAGGGTGCCCGGAGAGATCTCGCACGATCTCCTGCCTACGTACCTCATCTGGTATGAGGATCAGGGCAACGTAGTTCCCCTTAACAGGGAAGAAACTTTCTCCTAACCAGAGACTGGGAAATGACAGACTAAAAGGGAGACTGACTCGAGCCTAATAGTTGTCATGCAATCCACAATAGTCCTAGGTTGAGGTATTTAACAGATCCTAACTCGCACAGGCAGCAAGTCAACAAAATAGCAAGTAAGCAAACGGGTGAACAGGTATCACACACTATATGCAAACAAGAAGGCTCACACAACATGGATGGGCTTTAGTCAAGGGGTCAAATCAACCTCGACAAACAAGCCAACTGGAAAGGGATGTTGTTTGCTCTTAACCCTAACATTGAGAGCTAGTGTGAAGTAGATGAAATGGGAAGTGAGGGTAAGACCTCACAGCTCTTATCCCTGGCCTGGGAGAGCTTCAGACAATGAAAGTGTGGGAGTCCAGAATGTGGGACTCTACTCCACATGACTGACACAACAAGATCTTGGGTTCTTATTCAAAGTGCATCAACACATGGTGTGAGCAGGATGAATGACACAACTGAAAAACAGGGGACGGATTGCACATCCCTTTTATCTGCCAATGCCTCTTCACTTAGGAGGTCTTTATATGTACAAGGCACAAAGATAAACAAGCACAAACATTGCCTCTTAAGGAGGGCTTCAGACAGGTGCCTGCCAAAGTAACATGATAGGGGTCATTACCTAAGTGGTATGCCAACCACAAGCAAAGCAAAGCACAGTTCAAATGAACTTAAAGCAACTTAGGTACCTGTGTAAACAACTAAACAAATTAGTACAATATTCAGACAATCAAACAACAGTCAATCACAAACAGACAACCCCAATGTACAACACATAAGCCATAAGGCAAACACAAATGAATTATCATCAAAGCTTACAAAACAAACAAATATTAGCCAACAATAACAAATGACCAAGCTCAAATGAAGGAGCAACATCAATCATGGAGATGCATACTTGAACCTGAAATTCACAACTCAAATGTAAGTCCAAACCCCTAGGTCAAGGCCTAGGGTCAAAGGTGAGGAAAAAATTCAAAATAGGAGCTGAAATTCAACACAATGCAACTTCAAACACACATTAACATGTCCTAAAAAGGACCAAGTCAAAATCATCAAGCAAGTCCATGTAATAAGCAAGGGAAGTCAAAGACAATTTCAAGGCTCACAAATGGACATTGAGAATGAAAATTCCAAATCAAAACAGAAATGATTCAAATAATTCTGGAAAAAATCATGAGCATCCAACACATCCAACATGATCATAATACAAAAAATCAGAAGCATTAGAGGTTATTTGATATGGAAATTAAATTGCATAAGTTGATCAACCAAATGTGTGACACAAATTGTCACACCTCACAAACATGTGCATAAAACAGAAATGGCAAATGAGATAAATACCAAACTAAGCCTAAAACATGCAGCAATGTGTCTAGAATCATCATGCAAAATTTCATGTCCATTGGATTAAAATCAAGCATTTCACAATAGAAAGAGTAAGGCAAGGTCACAAATGCACCTATGTTCAATCAACCTGGAGCAAAAACAATTCCAGCCATGCACAACTTCAAAATTCACCATCATAAAAAACTAGACATTCTAAGGAACAAGTAGCAAAACATTTGGAATTATTTGAGGCTTTTTTCAATTTGTTATGAATTTTGGAAGTTAGCATAAAAAAATTTGAAAAGAAAATGAAGCATACATGAAATTTGGAGGGAAAAGGCTAAAAGAGAAAATAATTTGAAAAAGCGTTGTCGGCCAGGATCGAACCTGGTCCGAATTCAAATGGAGCGCCATGCATTGAAACGGCGCCGTTTTGCAGCGAACCCTAGCCTCATGCTAGCGACGGTCAGACGCGGACGCTAGGGCGTCGCTAAGATGAAGATCTTCATCTTCTTCATGAAGATGATGATGAACAAGATGAAGTTCATCCAGAATTTTCCAGAATTTCCAGAATTTCTCATATTTTTACAAATTATATATCGTTGGAAAGCTCTTTCAATGTAGAATTCAAATATTATATTATCTAAGCCTAAATCTCCATGGATTTTCTGAATCGAAGCAAAGAAGTTTCTAGATCTAAACTTGAAATCATCATATCTCACTGAATTTTCATCCAAATTCCACAAAATTTATATCAGAATTCTCACCACAACAAGATCTACAAGATTATGTACATAAAACAGAGAATTAAGGTGATCGAAAATGTGACCTCTTGAATGTCAGTTCTTGAATTCTACAGATTCCAGGCCAGGCAAGCATGCAAATCCACTCCAAATCACTTGTTATGAAGTTTGATGATGAAATTGAGGCTTGGAAACGTGTAGATCTAGCTCAATTTGCATTTGCCATTTTTGAGTTCTTGAACTTCACATGCACAATTCTGGTCCAAACTTGATGATCCAAGGCTTGATCTCTGCTAAATCAACACTAGAGAACCAGAATATGGAAGAAGATTCAAGGCTTATGTGAGAAAAATTTGAATTAAGATTGGGAGAAAATTTTGGAGGCAAAAATTTCTTAGATCTAGAAATGGTGAATTGTGATTAACCTCCTGAAATTCTGTTATGATTTAGTATATATACCATGCGCTAATCCTATTTTAATTAAAATTAATCAAGGTTAAGTTGAAATTAATCAAGATAAGGTGTGGTGACAAAAATTGAAATTTTGCATGGTGCATGCAGTAAATGGACGTGAACAGTGCCATATGCTTGATCAAAGTCACTCAAAATCATTTTTTAAACACATTGGCAATGGCAAAAAGTTCTCATGATGCACCAATTTTAAATTTATGATTTTCCCTCCAAAACCTTCATGAATAAGCAAATGATCATATGTTCAAATTTCATGCAATGTGATGGATGTTTTGGAAACTTCATGTCATGACAAGCATTTTGCAAAAAGAACCACCAAATTTGGAGTTATGAATCAAAAGTTATGGCCTTTTGAAGTTCCATGTACACTTGGCAATGATTTGATCATATCTCCTCAACCATTCATCATAAATTCATGATCTTGGACTTTTTAGAAATGGGAGAGAGAGATCTTCAACTTTCATGTTGGACAAAAATTCATTTGAAGCTTATTTGATGATGCAAGATCAAGTTGAATTTGAATCAAAAACTTTCCATTTTGGGAAAGTTTCAATTATAGGTCACTTTCCATTTTTGGAAACTTTTGATCTGACCTCAAATTCTTCAATATATGCATTTGACATGATTAATAAGCCCCTTTTGAACATGAATGAGATGTTGAAACTCATTTCTCCACCTCCTAGCCCTCATTTGACTTTCTGTTGACTTTCTGGTTAACAGATGACTTGAACATGCTCAGATGACTTTGAGCCTCAACCACTTGATGAAATGGCTCCAAAATGAACCCCTAGCTTATACAAGCTCAATAAAATCATATGATGATCTCCTTCTCAAGAAAGACCTCATCTCCTTGAGGATCCCTGACTGGTAGAATGCAACTGATTAGAGTTGGCCAGAGGTCAAAACCCTAATCCCAAAGAATCTGAGCATGAACAATGAGCCCCTTGAGGATGACATAACCATGATGATGATGATGTACCCTTTCCAATAAGATAATGCTCAAAATCCTTGAAGGACCAAGAAACCCTAATTGAAGCACAAACCTCAGATGATTAGTGATCAATTTATGAGACCCTCAGGCATGAATCTCTTAACCTCTCCATCTTCTAAGAAAGACTTAGGAGGATGACTTGTCTATTTCCACATGACATGCAATATGCAATGACTAATGCCCTAAATATGAAATGCAATATGTTAAACTAGTCCCAAGAGAGGAGGGCAAATTTTGAGGTGTTACAGCATGCAGTTAAATATGGGAGATTTTGTATGTACTGATCATACAATTAATTTGCAAAGACAAGACAATGAAATGCAAAGAATTCATGCAGAGACAAGACAATACAAAGCATGCACCTGGAAAGAATCTTTGCCCTAATAATCCAACACTAGAAGCATGCGCCTACAAAGAAGATGTATTTGTCCTAATAATCCAAGGCATGCGCCCTTTTCAATGGCGCATAAAGCAAGGCATGTGCCACTTGCCTTGACGCCTCTTCCTTGCATGCATAAAAAGGCATGCGTGCACCACTAACCTTGGCGCATATGACCAGGCATGTCTTAAACAAACCATGTGCCCTAGCCTTAGGCGCCTACACCTATCCTCACATGTATGTGCCCTATCCCATGCTTCACATGTTGCATAGCCATTCACATGTTGCAACATTATCTCATCCATAAATAGAGTTGCAACTCACAACACTCAACATTTGCAACACTAACAATCAACATCTGCAACACTCAAATTTATAACACTGAACCTCTGCAACATTATGTCTCTATTGACTATGGATGATGAACATCGAGGAACAATCGACAATATTGCGACATTTGTATGTTATTACTTCTTCTTACTTATTTCGTACTTATTTCTTACTTATGTTTATTTTGTTTACTACTTCTTCTTACTTTATTTCTTACTTATGTTTTATCAGGACCCAAAACGATTTTGATGTCGTGTACATGAATATGTACCCCCACAATCCTTTGATAGAACCATACATTCGAGGATGCGGTTTTGGTAATATCCTAAACATAGTCTCATACTCAGTTGACTACAAACTTATTCTTGCTTTATTAGATAGATGAAGACCTGATACTTACACATTTCACCTTCCTTTCGGTGAGTGTACCGTCACACTTGAGGACTTCTACATGTTGTTAGGTCTACGTATCGATGGTAAGGCCGTGAATGGTAGAGTTAACCAAGATAACTCTATATGCAATGAATTGTTGGATGCCCCTTTGTGTGGCGACACAACTACGAGAGAGACTTCTGGTCAAGCTAGGGGTCAAGGTATTAACTTAAAATATCTCAAAAAATATTATGCTAGTCTAACATTAACCGAATAATCTATCGAGTGTGAAAAAATAACTAAAGCTCGGTGTTATATTATGATTCTATTTGATAATTTTTTATTTCCTGAAAGTACTGGTAATATGGTAAATATTATGTATTTACCGTTGTTACGAAACATAAATAAGGTAAGCACATATAGTTAGGGTTCAACTGTTTTGACCCATTTATATAGTGCGTTGTGTAAAAATGCTAAAAAAAATACTTGTACGTTTTATTCATGCGCATATTTGCTACAAGAATGTCGTCACTCGCCCCGGTAACCGAGAAGCCATTCATATTCCCCTTTGCAACAAAGTAAGTTTAAAACTTTACCATCTAATTTATTAGACTTTATACTACAACTAACTGTAAATAAGATTTTTCAAATGTTTTTGATCTAGGTGGTCAGTTAGAGGGATAAACTACAATAGGTGTCTAAACACACGTTGTAGTAGTCTATCGAAATCTATTAGACCACATTGGACCAGACGATGTAATACTACTACACAACTCTACATTTGATTTAAAAAAAATTATCCAATTACATATCACCTAATCATGTCATATTCTTGTACAGTTTATCTGGAGGCCATATCTGGGTCTTGATCATCAGGTTAACCATGATGATGTTGTAGTTTGGAAAGCAAAAACACCAATTACCTGGTTCACTACTGTGGAGATACATCAGAGTGACCGTGTAAAATTGCAGTTCGGTATGCAACAACAAATTCCAGAACCTCCGACGTGTTTGGAAGATTGACATCAACAAAGAGTCGATGCCCAATGGGATTATTCCGACTAGAGAGACTTCGCAAAAGAGATGTGTCGTTATTTGAGGAATCGGCGATAACACATCTTAAAAGAATCAGTCATACAGGATGCTAGACCAACTCAACAGTATATGACATGGTTTAGGTCGGCTACAATGCCACAATTTGTGTCTGAGCCAAGGTATTTGATTGATCCACACCAACTAGCTTCATCATGATACGCCCAACAACAAATCCTCGTCCAAGAACAATGTCAACCCACCCAAACCCAACGACCAACCTCACACCATCATCCTACCATACACATCAAACAACCAAACACCCAACCTCACAACCCATTCATGCCACACACCCAGACTCAAAACCAAGAATCAAACCCTAACCACCAACAACCATACGCAACCACCACAACAGTCTATAGCCCAAATGATTCATGTCATTGTATCCCCCCACTAATGACCACCCAAATATCCCATCGCCATAACATTCAACCATTATTTGACTATAGTACACCCCAAGAACCATTGATTCGTTTCTAAATCGATTCAATGTCCCAATTCAGTCAACCATACCGTCCACAATTCACCCAACCACAACGACTCAACTACGACAACATGGACATCGAACTCAATTACGGAAGCATCATTGGCGACAATCCCCCAGCTATTGGGGATAAATGATGACACATCTATCAAATATCACTGGACTTTCACACCAGCCACCATTGGATCATGTCAGCACTAAAAGACCCCAAACACCTCAGGAAAATCATGGAAGACCTCGAAGACAGACTAACGCACCTGGATGTGGAACATAGGGGCGTTTCAATCGGGCGGGTCATTGAATTTCTTGTCAATTCTATGTAATTTTTTATTATAATATAAATATAATTTTTATTTTCAGTATTTTTTTAATTAATTATAAATTTAACATTTAAAATTAAAATAAAATAAAATTAAAGGTGCACATGCATTGACGCATATACTATGTAGTGTATGCATGCGCCAATGCATGTGGCACCAAGGTATGTATGCGCCAATGCATGTGACGCCTACATGCATTGTTTTTGCATGCATGTCCTATACTATGGGCGTCTCATTTGGATCTTAATTGGTGACACATCAGTTAAAAAAGATAATTATTTTGATATATTTTTAAAATTTTGATTATTTTGATATTTTAATTAAAAATATTGATTATTTTTAAAAAAAATCAAAAAGATCTCTCTATCTTAGAATATAAAAAATTAAAAAGAATTTAAAAAAAATACATACCAATTCCTTGATTATAATATTTTGATTTATTTTAATTTTGTAAAGATTAAATAGAATATAAAAATTGAATAGTAAATAATTGAAATGTAAAAATGATAAAGTGAGATTTTCTTTTTAAATAAATTATAAGTGTGAAGGGATAAGTGCAGTGAAAAGTTATTCATTCTTTGAGTAGTTTTGAGTTGACGATGCGCATGCATATGTTGCCCGTATATACGAACATCATTCGGCACATGGGCCGGACATTGTGGGAAAGGAATGAGTTAGACTAAACAAAACAATATTGTACCAAACTTTGAACACAAGCAGATAATCATTAAATCTTAATTTTAAATTTTAATTGATTTATTGATGATTACGTTCGATTTAATATATAGGATCACAGTTTCATCTCTTATAAATATGATTGAGAGAGAACTGAAACTATTTAATGATAGAACTGATTTCCAAACCAGATTAGTCGACCAAATATTGACGAAGAAAAAAAATCAAAAATTTCAAAATCCTTTAGTATATTTCATAGGATGCTGGTATGCTAAAAACAAAAGATCTCTATATGATTTTTAAATACAAAATAAAAAGTATGTGTGTGTGGGAAAGTGAGAGGAAGAGGCATCGAATTCTATGAGGTTGCAATAAAATGGTTGGTTGCTTTCCAACTTCAGTCTTCTCGTACAAGCTACACTCCAACCCACACCTTTTCTACATATTCCTCTTTATTTGTTTATTTACTTTCTATCTAGAAAAGAAAAGAAAAAACAAGACCCAAATTTAAAAGAATGAGAAGAGATTATCATCGAAACGCGTGTCATAATATTCTCCTCCTTCTGAATATCCCTTTTATATGGCCCATTTACATAGCCTGTCAGAATATTCTTTACCTTCTAACATTGTCCTAATCTTTTTTTTTCTTCTCATGACATTTTTCCATTTTTAATTCATGATATTTTAACTATCGTGTTTTAAAAAATATCATGAATTTAACTTGCATGATATTATTACTTTGCATTCTTCTTCTTAATTTTTGAGAATTCAATTTTGGAATCTTTTGACGTTTAATAGGAGTGGTGATTCTACGGATCTTAATTTTAAGACAAGTTTTTTTTTGAAAACTCTCATTAATTAAAAAGTAAAAAATAAAATTTTATATCTCGTTTTCTTATAAAATTTAAGTGTCGTGTTGTTTCATTCACCAGTGTCGTGTTGTTTCATTCACCACTATTAAAATAGTTTAGCTACGGTGGTCGGTTATATTAGGATGTTGAAATCAACATGAAATAGTAAGACACAAACTACTAACATTTTTGCTATTCATCTTAAAGTTTGTAATGAGTACATGATGGTATATAGCTTCACAAAGAAGCTATTTAACTAACTCAACAAATTGAATAACTAACCTCTTCAAAAAAAAAATATAGAATGGAACGTTTTCTAAGTGTTAAAGAAAAGCTGCTAGATCATGCCTTTATCATTTCAACATCCTTCCTCAAATTCAAGCATAGTAAATGTTCAACTTGATTGAAGATAAAAACTTTGTGAGAAAGTCTAAGTTGTTCTTAGAAGAAATAGATATAATTTTAGTATTTCTTGTTGAACATTCTCGTTCATGAAATGACAATCATTCTTAAGATATTTCGTCCTATCATGAAAAACGAGATTGGAAGTTATGTGGAGTGCACTTTGGATGTCACAATATAGAGCTCGTGGTTGATGATGTATAGATCTCTTAGAAGGTACAAGAGTCAAAGTAATTCACATGTAGTTGTGCCTAGTGCTCGATATTTGGCTTTAGAAGATGATCTGAATATTTTTGTTGTTTCTTTTCCTTCCAAGATATAAGAGATGAACCTAGGAAGAAAGATTTTCCTGAATCAATGCAACTATTTTTATTTAAGGAGAGCCTTTGATTTGATAGAATCAAATCTATGTTTTATTTCACTTAGGTTTCATTCAAATCTTTCACTTCCTTCTATATTGAAACACGTGTTACACAATTATTAGCTTGGTTTCTAATATTAGCGATTTCTTACCTTAATGTTTCATTGTCGTTCTCTAGAAATTCAAGATATTTTTTAAGCGCTATGGTACTCTTTTCTATCTTATCATGATCCTTGATTAACTTAGATTTTAATTTAAATAACTAATTGTACGATAAAGTTGTTACCTCACAACCATCTTCTTCGTTAGAGACTTTCAAGTAAAACATGTTCATCTTCTTCGAACGAGCTTTTGAGAGGTTCCACATTAGAATCTTCAGAGGTATTTTCTGGAATATTGTCGAAGAAGTTTTTGCAAGAATCTTCATATAACCCTCTTGAATTTTCCTTTTCTGGTTCATCTTCTTCATCAGATAATAGATATGAAGGATCTCTAAATATTATTCCAGAAGTCGATTCTTTTTTATGGATTAAAGCAACTATTCTTCTTGATGAAGTTTCTAAGTTATCAGACGACGAATCTTTTGAAGATCGTTCGTCTATGGATGTTGTTCTTTCAAATGAAACTATTGGAGTTGATTTTTTTTCTTCAATTTTTTTTTGATGAAGTGCCTAATGATTCTTCTAGATTTCTTGAGCTCAATTATTCATGTTTCAATAGTTGAATCAATTCGCCAAGTTTTTCAAGGACTTATTCTTTCCTTAAATTTCGTGAAAATTACAAACAATATTATCTCTCGATTTAAGCATTGGATTAGGTTTTATATTCCAATTCTTAACTCTTAGATATATGTTAGATATGAAAGTTCTCGCACTTCTTTCAAGGTTCCCAATGGTTGAACATCATATGTGAAGATGACTCTCACATTCATTTGATGTTTCAACTTTCTAAAAGTGTATACTCATTCTCTCTTGTTTGATACTTGAAGATACTTCATAGATCATCTCAAGATTATCCCACAGTTCCTTGTCAGAATTACAGTTAAATACATAAAAGAATCGATTCTTACTTAAAGACATAATTAAAAAAAATTAGCTTTGAAACCAAGTTTAAACTTTCTCATGTCTTCATCGGTCCAAAGGAATTCAGTTTTATCTACTACTTCACCATTAACATAGTGAGTAGAGATAAATTGACCATTGATTGTCATTTACCACAATTAAAGGTTGAAAATTTTAATGAAAATTTTGATTACAGCTTTCCATATATCAAACCTATCACCATTAAACAATAAAGGTGTATTTAGGAAAGTTCTTATGTTACAAGAAATGTTTGAAGTCATCCTCCTCCTAAGATGATTTGTCCTTAAACAGGAGTTAGATTTTGATGCCACTTGTTGGACAAATGACTATAAACACAAGAGGGGAGGTGAATTATGAGGGTTTAAAAATCTTTGATTAAAAACATCTTTGAAAAAGTTACAGTTTAAAATCGTTTGTAAAACAAACAGAGAAATAAGAAGTGGAACAAGTGGAAAAATAGACAACAAAAAAACTGAAAAAGTAAAAGAGATAAGGAAAAGAGAAAAATACCAGAAATTATAGAAGTTCGGTCTAAATGAAGGTGACCTAATCCTTTCCCCAATCATTTCTTCTTAAGAGTTTCCAATATGTTCTGTGTGAGCTTTGATCAGTGTACTTTGATGTTCGTTCTTCTACTATTGTACTTAGGCAACTCTATAGTTTATTCTATTATTTTTACTATTTTAGTGTATTTTTATATCTAAGTTTATTTTTGGCTTTATTTTATTTTCGTAATTTATTTTCAGCATAAACAGTTATTTGATATATTATCACTCTGCAGATCATAACTTGAGTTACGAGAATCGAATTGACTCTTTGTAATAGGTGTTGGAAAGCTGAGAGGATAAGCTAAAGGTTTTATGTTGAAGTCAAAAAATGATTCTAAGTGAAGAAGGGTCTAATAATTAGTTTTAGTTCCAGACTTAAGAAAATACTTAGTTTTTGGACCGGTTTTGTATTTTTTTCGGGTCGGTTGCTATTAGGCCCGTATTCTGTTGCTCTATTTAAATAACTTGGCAGTTTTATGATTTATTATTCAACATTCATGAAATAGAGAATAGGGCATATGAATACCATGGAGAGCTAATTCTCAAAGAGTTGATCTATTGTATTTGAAATCCACTTTGAGGTTTTTATTAATTTCAGTTTAATTTTGGTTTTTTTCAATTCTTTCTATAAACTCGTTTGCTTAATCTGATTACTTTTGTCTTCTTAATTCGATTGTTTCTTATAGGATAGAGTTGATTAAATTTGATTGTTTATATATCCTTAACTATAATCATGTTAGCGTAGCTTTTTCGTTATCGTGTTTGATTAAGTCGCGTTTGCTTAATTCGCATCTGCTTAAATTCGTTTGCTTAATTTGGAAATTAGGAGCATATGTCATATAATACCGATTGCGTTTGTCAATCGATATTGTAATCGAATGGGATCAAATCCACTAGGGAATTGAAATTATAAGAATTTATGATAAGTCGGAAATCGATACAGTAGATTAGCTTATTTATCAATTTTGCTTTTACCTTTAATCATCTTCGGTTTAAGTTCTCAACCTTAAAAAAAACCTTATTTTTATTCATTTGGTTACAACATTCAAGAGTCCTTCTGATACGACATTCGAGTGTCACTTCCGTTTTACTACACTTTTAAACTCGTTTTTGACCCGTGTACAACAACAAATCAAATTGGCGTCGTTGTCGGGGACTCTTGTCAATTTTAACCAATATTAGAGTCATAGGTGTCACGTTTTAGCATTTTTGCCCTAACTTTCTTGTGTTCTAGCCTTTTCGCGATTTAGCATTAAAAAAATCTGTTTTTAAGAAAATCGTCTCAGATTATTCCAATTCTTTGTCGATTCATTAGAAAAAACTCAAGGATCGAAAGTCTCTATTTAGAAACTAAATAGTGGATGCCCCCTAAAAATCTGAAATTCCTTATTTTTCTATTTTTTATGATTTTTTTTTCTGTTTTGATAGTTTCAAAAAATTCAAAAAAAAAATCTCAAAATTCTTATTTCACTTAATTAAATTAAATTTTGTATTTTTGTATTTTTATGAATCTATTTTAATCGTTTTTTTTCGTATT
The DNA here is from genome assembly GCF_024323335.1 of Lathyrus oleraceus. NCBI lineage: Eukaryota > Viridiplantae > Streptophyta > Magnoliopsida > Fabales > Fabaceae > Lathyrus > Lathyrus oleraceus. The sequence goes on from NC_066582.1 coordinate 95,299,332, forward strand.
TCAATTGTTTTTTCTCTGATTTTCTCAATCAATTCCAACTCTTGAACCATCAGCATCGACGTATGCAATGACTTCCTACTCGACGCATTAGCTACAACATTGGCTTTACCCGGATGGTAACTAAACAAAAATCATAATCCTTCATAAATTTGAGTCACCTCCTCTGTCTCATATTCAACTCCTTCTGATTGAATAGATACTTCAAGCTCTTGTGTTTGCTGAACACTTCAAATCTGAAACGAAACAGATAATTCCTCCAAATCTTCAACACGAACACCACATCTGCAAACTCTAGATCATGTGTAGGATAATTCCTCTCATGAACCTTCAAATATATAGAAGCATAAGAAACAAACTAACCATTTTGCATCAACACACCACATAGGCCCATCTTCAAAGCATCACAATACATAACAAAAGATTCGCTCGAATTTGGCAAAATCAAAACTGGAGTAAACGTCAACTTCCTCTTGAGTTCTTAAAAACTCTCCTCATAATGCACATCCCAAACATAAGTTTTACCTTTTAGAGTCCGTTGAGTCAAAGGTAACTCCAACTTCGAAAAGTCTTCGATAAACTCTGTAGTAACCAACCAAACCAAGAAAACTTCTAATTTCAGTAATAGATTTCGAATTCTCCCACTACAACACAACATCTACCTTTGACGGATCAACAATAATACCACCACTCGAAATCACGTTCCTGAGCAAACTCACCTCTCGCAACCAGAACTCACAATTAGACAACTTTGCATACAACTTCATCTCTTTTAGAGTTTGCAACATAACTGTCATATGCTCTACATGCTCTTCATCATACTTCAAATATATTAGAATGTCATCAATGAACACAACCAAAAAATGATCTAAGTATGGATGGAATATTATATTCATGTACTTCATGAACACTCCAGGAGCATTAGACACTTCAAAGAGCATCACTGACTACTCATAGTGACCATACGCTGTCCTAAACGGAGTCTTCGAAATATCTTATGGCTTCACATGAATTTGATTATAACCCAAATGCAAATCAATCTTACTGAATACGCAAGCACCAACCAAGTGGTCCATTAAATCATCAATTCTTATAAGAGGATACTTGTTATTGATTGTCACTTTATTCAGTTGTCGATAATCAACACACAACCTCATGCTACTATCTTTCTTCTTGACTAACAACACCGGCATTCCCCACAATGAAACACTCGGTCGAACAAACTTCTTATCAAGCTACTCTTCCAATTACTTATTCAACTCACTCAACTCTAAAGCAGACATCCTATAAGGAGCCATCAATACAGAACTAGTACCAAGTACTAAGTCGATGGAAAACTCAACCTCGCGGGAAATCACACACCACAGGTAACCTACAAATCACAACTTTGCTTTTAGCCTTCATAGAAGCTAATATCATAAACACTTTCGTGACATCCTTCATGAACTCACCCACTTGCTTAGTAGACACGAACAACTCATCATTTGCATCAAACTCTGGAAATGACAATGACTTGTCGAAACAATTGATATGAACATGGTTGAACTCTAACTAGTTCATCCCAAGGATAACATCCATTTTATTCAATGGTAGAAAGACTAAGTACATCCTAAAACTCTTACCATATATCATTAGCGAACAATTCAAACACACCTACGAAGTAGTCACCGGCCATTAGTTGGGGTATCAATAACCATACTCACAATTGTCATACCCAAAATTTTTCCCTCCCCTTTATAATTTTCATCTAACCTTGGCTTAATATTCATCTGCATTCATTCATGCCTGATTCATGTGCATCATTCATTCATGCATGATTCATGTGCATCATTCATTCATGTTAACACTTTCTAAAAATCATCTTAGATTCAAAGCTTATGGTTAACAAAAGCTAGGGTTTGCTTGTGGATCAAACCCTAGGGTTGTAGTGGTTCATCATATGGAATCATTGGGGTGAACCCCTAATTTCTTGGTCTTTAGGACATGGATTCAAGGAGACCACATCATGACATTCATATGTGCTTCAAAACCCTAATTCTTGGTTTTGTACCTCTAGGATTTTGTGTATGGCTTTTGGAGCTTTGATTTGACCATTAAACCCTAATTTTGGGGCCCGTGTGTTGGGAGATTGACTATGGAGCTTCATGCTTCGCTTGAAGACGTTGATTAGGGGGTGTGCATCATGAAGCCCTAATCAAGGATGCCTGATCGTGTGTGTCATTTTAGGTTGACATTGACATGGGATTAACTGAAACCCTAGCTCATTAGGAAGAGGTTCTTGACCATCTTGTCATACATCTTGTCATGCATCATTAACCATTAAACTTGCTATTGTGCATGATATTCATTCATCTAACCTACATGTCCACTTGTTTGGGATTTCATATGGTTTAAGGTTTGGTTAGTGCATTCATTCATATGGTGTTTTCAAGATCTTGATTCATGGTCATTTCATCCACTCATATGGTGTTTTCAAAACCTTGATCAATGGTCATTGCTTCCATCCATATGGTGTTTTCAAGATCACCAGTCCTTGGTCATTGGTTCTTAGATTCATGCTTGCACCAGTGCATTGGTCTTTTGGGCCTTGATTTGTCCTTGATTAATTGATTTTCTTAAGGCATCATAAGTCATTCATTAGGGGTTCATCTATGCATTTTAGCTCATTAGATCAGGGTTCATTCATTGTTGCTTAGCATTTGAACATAAACCATTGTTTCATTTAAACCAAGTCTTTATTCATTCAAAATCACTTTTACATTACATTTCATCAAATCATTTACAAAAGTCCTTACATCATACAATACTAAACCCTAGTTTCTAACCTAGAGTTGACTTTGGTCAACTGTTGACTTTTTGGTCAACATGTTGACCAAAGTCAACCCTTTTTCCCTTAAGCCATTTTGATCTTCAAGCCTTGATTCTCAAGTATCCATGCCAAGTAAACCTACAAAGTTCAAATTCCAAAATTAGGCCACCAAACATGTTTTGTTCAATCCATTCAATAAACCACATTTAAGTCCATTCATGATTCAAGAATCCAATTCCAAAAACTACACACATCCAAACAATTCAATATACATATTCAAGCATAAAATACCAATTCAATACATTTTGAATCCATTTCCATAAACCATTCATTCACAATTAACATTCCATAAATCTTTCAATTCAATTCCATGAGCCATTCAAAATAGCATACCAAATACATAACATTTCAAGTGCAACCTACAAAGGTATTACAAGGCCAAGACACTTTGAACCTACAAACTGACCAACAATTCGTCTAGCCAATGAAACCTCCATTCTTTGACAAGGCATTCTGCAGGAAAAACGAGTTCAAAAGTACAGTCATCGCAAAGCACCCTGCAAAATCCAAACGCAACATAACACACCAAGTCAACCCCTTCATTCTAACACATACAACCTACAGGTCATAACACAAAATTCAAAACATTCATCCTGATACAAAGTAAAGTACATGCATAATTCAATCAAAACTAACACATTGAACCTTGCATCTTTCAATTAACTGCACAGAATCTGCAAACCACAATAGTTAACCTGATAGGCAACCCATAAATCATTCATTCAAACTAATTAACTAACTCATTTCAAATACTAACATAATTTTCACATTTCTAACTGACACAATGTGAATTTTAATGGAATTTCGTGTGCATTTCCAACCGAATTGGGAGAATCAGGACTCTATAAATACTCATTCACTTCACTCATTCATGTCGCGCTACACACTTCACAAATCACAAAGAGAAAACTCACATCACTACAAACTCGGAAACATGACTCTCTCTCTCTCATGAAGAAACAAAAATCACAAAAGAAGAAGAAGAAAAAGAAGAAGAAGAGTAAGTGAATCAAGCTCAGAAACTCCTCACTCCCGTTCTTCAACTCTCGATCCAATGTAACATATATGGTAAACATAAGGAGGAAAAGGAAGAGTGGATTGAAGTGAAGCAGGGTAAAGAAGATTTGATACTTGTTGATTAGTCAAAGAATCACTATGCCGAATTCAAATCCGGTAAGCTTTCTTTTATGCTCTTGATTCAATCGCAATCCATGTTTCGTTTGTATGCCACGTTTCCCTCTGATGTGATTTGGTAACGATTCGTCTCAATTGATCTCGAACGCGAGTGATGAAGTGATCGAGGAACTCAAAATCTTGATGATTGAACCTCAAGAGGATTCAATTTCTGCTATTGTTTTGAATGTTTTTTTTAGATGAGAGGATGAGGATCAGAGAATGCGAATGATGAAACGAGAATGCTCATATGTTTGTATGCTAAAGCATTCAAGGTTACTAAGCATATCGTATTTGAACTTTGAGGCTTTGACCTGGATTTTGTTAACATGGACATGAACCCGTGGACATAAACCCGGGCATTGAACATAGACCTGCGCTGCTTGGATCCTCATTTTCTCTTCTTATTTTCCCTTTGCTCAATATATTTATTTTATTGTTTTTGTTCTTTTTAACTTCTTATTTTTCTACAATTTTGTGCATAATTAGATGTTAGATTTAAGATGATTTTTACATTAGTCTAAGTTTTATCACATTATATGTTAGAGAATCCATGATATGCATGCTCCCTAGTTTAGGGTTTGTGTAGAATCAATTGATATAGTTTGAATGATTAATTCATTAGGTCGTATATAATTCAACTGGTCTTTTTCCCATTGATTATGTTGATCAAAGTTTGTTTTGGTCAATCAAATCCTTTGCACTGTGCTAAATTCGCCAAGCATATTCAAGTGATAAAAGACCATTGATCACTTGATAGGGAAAGTCTCTTGTGTTCAAGCTGTAATGGACCTCGGGAGATCAAGACCTCAAGATTTAAGATCAAGACTTCAAGACTTCAAGTCATTACAAGGCATTCACATTGCAGATAGAGTGGACTAATGTTCAAGCACAACAAAGGTGTATCAACACTTGTCAATCATGATTCAAGTTGTGTGCCATGAGCCTTAAGAAATAGAGAAAGGGTGAGAGAGAGAATTCCTATCCTCATTCTGAATATCTTTGGGTACTGGACGAATGACCTAGTTGCCCATCGTATTCACCTATATTCATAGACTTTAGTACAATTCAAATCAAATGATTGCCAAGTCTTCATCTTCAAAGCAAAACTTCATCATAAGGAGAAGCAAGGAGAGTCTTCATCAACAACTTGCCAGTTATAATAAGTGTCACATGCCATGAGCCTTAAGTAGTAAAGAAGGGATGAGAGGGATTATTCCTATTCTCATTCTGAATATCTTTGGGTACGAGACGAATGACTCAGTTGCTCATCGCATTCACCTTTACTCACAGACTTTAGTGTAGTTCAAATTTAATGACTTCTAAGTCTTGTGCATCTATCATTACCATCTGTCAATAATATTATACCGTCTTCTCTTTGGAACCAAATACCTTATCCTATGGATTCCATGTACACCCTTTTAGGAAAAATAACTAGTGCCCACCTCGTGAACCAAGAGTTGTTTGTCTTGATGCCAAACATTTAATTCATTTATTTTCTAGCTTGATGCATGTATGCTCTTTAGTTAAGAGTTTATTCCTTCATGGATTCATAATACCTTTATCTTTTGGTTTCAGATTGTTTGTTCCTTTATAGTGATATATTGTTTCCTTGGACCAAATATCACATTCCTTTGTGTCCCATACATACCCTTTTAGGGCAAATAACTAGTGTCTACCTTGTGAACCAAGATTTGTTTGTCTTGATGCCAAACATTTAATTCCCTTTTTTTGGCTTGATGTCTGTTTACTCTTTGGTTCAAAGCTTATTTTCCGTTATAGGTTCCTGTAATACCATTGTCTTTTAGTGCCAAGTTATACTTCTCATCACTTCATTCATACTTTCTCACTCTTCTTGTTTGTCTTGATAATACCTGTTGCTTACAACTCTTGCTTTCTTTTTTCTGTTTTAGTTCCACGAACTACTGAGTTCTGACTTTCTCATTGTATGATGAGAATACGTAGACACAAGGGTTCGAACCCTTGGCGAGCATATTTATTCCTTCTTCTGCCTTATGGCACCATCCATATATTTTGTGATCCATATCTTCTATCCTCAATCATAACCATTCA